>NC_141331.1:6600143-6752643 GCF_037954235.1 Aulostomus chinensis | reverse complement strand
CTGCCAGGAACAATCCCCTCAGCCGCATTTGCCTCAAAGATTCTCTGCATTCCCACAATGCTCAGGGACCGTCTAAGACACACCACCGTCTGATCCTCTCAGCCCTGGGACCACCTCTCTGTCACAGGATTCACCTCACTGGGAGCTGTGCGTTCCCACCAGAGCAGAGACAACAGTTGGTCCCCCCTGAAAATGAGCTGCACGGTAGGCAAAACCTCCATCTGTGTTCAGAGCTGATGTAAAACAAGACTGTGAACTCCAACTTTCATCATCTTACAGAAGCTTTCTGCTCTGGTTAGTCGGAGGTTCACAGCTCATTATTCCCTCACACTAAAGTGGTGACCTAAGTTTAAAGAAGTGCAAGTTTAAATTCTAAAGTTGTTGTCCCACACCCGTCCATGTAACTGAAATAAAACGTAACATTTATGAATCCCAAACAAGAGCAGACACATCTAAGGGGAGATTTGTGTTTAGGAAGTATGAATAACTATCTGTGTATCCTGTAGCTGTTGGCTGGTAATATGGGAAACTCCTGGACTGAACTTTATGGGTTTTATTCAGGTTTTATTCAGGTAGCTGGAATCACCTGTTTCATGTTGATGAGTATGAAGACAAACAATTGCGGAGTCCTAAATTTTGGCATGTGATTGACAAAGATACAGAACCTTTTACAGCCCAAATTGTGCTTGAATAGGGTTCATGGCTGGCATAGTGGCACTTTGACACGGTAAACATGGAGGGATGAGCCTCATAATTGACCAACATCCAGTTCTCAGGTCTGGTAAATGATAGGTTGCATTTTCCCATCAGAAAGAAAACTCCCTCCCACATTTCCAACAACAAGTGACTCCACGCCACCGCTTCTTTGTGTTTCAACACTGGGGAGTCGGTCAAGTGATGGGAAGTGTCGTGAAGGTAGATGGAAACAAGGAAATTCAGAAATTTCACTCTAGATTTTACACTTTCTTGATGCTATGGGGGCTTTTGTTTGTTTGTTTGTTTTTAGCGAAGAGTAAATAACCAACAGGAATGAGTTCTTTGAGGACAAACGTGACTGTTCAGCTGCTTCACCTTTATCGTCTTTACTGATATTCCCAAACTTTGTTTTCGTCGCTGGACAATACACAACATGTCCAGTACGAGCTGGTCCTTGCCAACAATTGCAATTCATTCCTCAAGATCTCACACCATTGTTCGCTGATGGGCTTCTTCTACTGCGTCACAACCATGGGGAACATCGCCAACACCGCCAGCTTCTGGTGAAATTACACCGCTGCTGTGTTTCCAGCAAGAACCTCTAATTTAATACAGACTTAAAAACAAGCTGTGGGCATACAGACGAATGATTTCTTGCAGCAATTGAGTAACATCTATGTATGTAATTGTCAAGTTTATTATATAAGAAATGCAACCGAGCTTTATTTCATCAAAACACTCCATGAACTCCCAGCTGGATGCCACTGACAATATTACAAAGACAATTCCTTCCCATGTGGCTACTAAATGCTGTTCTGAAAATAAATGAGAATGCTTTCAGAAGAGCTCGCAGCACAACTTTTTGCAACGCATGTAATGAGAAATTGTGATAAATGGCAATTATCATTTAAAAGCTGAGCTCACCTCACTGGTAATGGCTGTGATGCTACAACTCCTCACAAAGCAACTATCAACCAAGCTCCTCACTGAAACAGGAGAATGTGAAGAAGGTGAGTTTCAAATCGTGCTTCTTTGGTTGTGTCTGGATTTATTAGCAAGCAGAAGAGAAAAAAAAAAAAAGATAAGTAATCATTCTACACAGTTTGATACAGTAACTTCATTTCTCTGCGGGAACTTTCAGAAAGCAAATAATTGATGGTCGTATAACTAAGCAAAGAGAAATAACTAATCTGCAGAAAACTGGGAGCTCCATGTAAACATCCAGTAAAGCATTTCTGCTGAGACAAGACTTTTGATAATTGCACCGCGGTGTAATGTGCCAGTAAAACAGAACAAGGTTTAATGATCAATCTGCTCAAAGTGTATACAAAGGACTGTAATCATTTTTATTTTCAGCAGGTGTGGACATTTGTTTCAGCCAAATCATCAGCATGGACAGAATACATAGAACTAATGCAATCTAGGGTGTTTGGGGTTTTCTAAAAAATGCATATCCAGTCTTCTTTATGCAGCCTTCTCTCTGTTTGAATTTGCAGGGACACACAAACACCCCCCCCCCCCCACACACACACACACCCCACACACACACACACACACACACTGATGTTGAGGCCTTGCATTTTGGCAGTTTTGGATGAGTATGAAAAAGAGCAACGTCAAAGCAGGAGGCACTACTTTATGAATCTGAACCACTCGCATCCGTCTACTTTGACAGAAGCATTTCCAGTAGAGCTCATTCCCACGTCAGCTGTAGCTCTTTGATGTCAACAGTGAGGATTAGTTCAGCAAAACGCAAAGTTCTTGGAGGAGAGAGAGAGAGAGAGAGAGAGGGAGAGACAGAGAGAGAGAGTATCCTGGGCCTGGTGTCCTTCCCTGCCTGTTGTGAAGGGCATTCAATCAGCCTCCTGCTGGGAGAGGGAGCTTCCTTCTCCCTGTCACAATAAGAGATTGGCCCGGCTGCAATAGTAAGAGAACGTCAAGCTCTCAGGATCTCATAATCCTCCTTCGCTGACAAAATCCACTCACCAGATGCAGGTATGACGTTGAGCGAAAGCAAAAATAAAATTCAGTAAATATCAAATCAACTGTCAGACAAAAGTTAATTTGTGTGAGCATCATATTAAACTGAAAGATTGAAAAAGTGTACTGGCAGTACATCGATGCCTCCAATTCAGGTAAAGATCCCTCCGATTTGTGGCAGCACACTGAAAATCCTGACTAAAGATCCTCTCAATATCGATCATCTTCCAACAAGTTCGCAGGTACGTGTGACGTTTTTCATAATACATCGGCACGGTCTGCTTTTTTCATGTGTTTTGTTTTTCTGTTTTCATTTATGCAGCCAAACAGTCTTTGCATCGGCCACGATTTAATTTATTCGTTTAATTTGTTCAATTAGAAAACGATTTTTTCCAAGTTAATTCTAAAATGACAAAAATGACTTCATCTGCAGCTGAAAATTAATACTGCATATTGAAAATGTTTGTTGTTTTGCCCCCTAATTCACCTTTTACAACAAGCTAAAACATGATACACTGTTATACTAACAGGCAATGTTATCGAATTGACATCATATGCTAGCTGTTAGCCAGTGCTACAGGGAAGGCGGCACACTGAGCATGTGCAGCCATTTTGCTCCCCGAGCAGGACGACTTGCCATTCAGTTCATGAGTTTTTTGGGATGTGCAGGTTGTTCGTCGGACTGTCATGTTTTTTTTTGTTTTTGTTTTTTTTACCCAACACTGAGAAATGAGGCCTAAAACTTTCAATAGAGAGTCGGTACATCTGTGCATTCTGCTTATTGGCAATACAGAATTCCATGCTGAGGACAGAGTATCAAACAAACTTAAATTACACATTTTTATCACATCCATTTTCAAAGTTTTGAGGAAGACACATCTTATATCTGGAGGTGATGACTTTGAATGTTGCCCATCAAAAATGTCTCTTTCCTCCACATCTGTCAAAACTGAACTAAAATTGATGATATTGCCATTATAAATCATAATATTCATTCCAAATGCACAGTATAAATGTGAACACAATACTTGTTCATTTTCAGGGTTTCAATATTTGTGTCTCACAGGTTTAAATGACCTCTGGCTGTAATGTGATGATGAACAGTCCTTTGGAAGCGAGACAGAGTGCATGGGCTGTAAGAAACAGTTACAAAGTGAGAGTGGGTGCTTTTAGTGCTATTTCTGTCCTTTTTGAATCCAGGTGAGTGATGTGAAGCTGGTGCTTGTCTGCTCGACTCAGCCTCACGCACCATTTTCTCCTTTATTTTATTTTTTTTAATACCCAATAGTAGAATCAGGCCTACTGTCGGGAGAAAATGACTTTGCTTGAGAAATAGCTGCAAATAAGCAAACAAATTAGCACGTGTGCAAAAGTGCATTGACATCTTGTAAGAAACAAGAAAGGGGAAACATGATCCTATTTACTATTTTATCCACCCAATTCCACTCTCGCTGTGATAATCGCCGAAAGTATTAGAACGCAAGAGTTTGGATGTTTGTACATCATCATTAGCATTTTGTTCAGTGAATGTTCTCCTATACAGTACTTCCTACATAGCGCGCTGAAATAATGCCCCAAAGGTTTTTTTTTAGAATCACCAAGAGATGTTATTTTCATTTCAGACCATAAGGCATCAGAGTTGTGTTGTGCACACAGGAGAGAGAATTATGGTCGCATAAGTGCAGTATGTTTGTGGTGGTAATAATGAAAAGCAAAGCTGAAATGAGTTTTGGGGGAGAAATGCTTTCCTGTTTTTGCTTGGCAGTGCATGTTATACAGAAACATGACTGCGATCCAGATAACCTTTACTGCATATCAGACGGGAAATCCTCTTTCATCAGGGGAGAGGCGATGGAAAGCGCATGTCCCCACAGACGCCTACATATCCCTGTGATGATGGGTGGACAGAAAGATCAGGGATAAAACAAGGCAGTCACAGAGGCAATATTTCCTCCAAGGCTGTAATAAAATGTCTTGGATCTCAACTGTGATAGATTTTGGTTTGACACTGTGTAAAGAAACTTTCCACACTATCCTCTTTCCATCTGTAAGCGCATGGGTCAACAGTTCGTTTATTTGTTTCACGTTTGTTCTCCACTCCCTGCAGGCAATAGTTTGCAGAGAAGTGTCATTGAATAAAACAGACAAACATTTAAGCTGAGAGCTGCCCTGACTGTAAAACAGTATCTGAAACCAGTTGTATCGATTTCTTGTCCTGGGCACACAAATGCAGAAGCCGGGTAGAGTACCATCTTTATCTCGACTTTCCATCACCACTGTGAGTGATAGGTGGGGCCCTTTGCTAACAGGTCTGTCCTCTACATACATAGAGCAGCCTTACCCTGTCTTTTGCTCACACCCTGCCAGCCCCATCTAGCCAACACTTAAGACTATTTGACAAATGGACTGATGCTATCTCGCCCAGAAATACATTGACTTCAACAAAAAGCAATTCATGGGGACATTTTGGTATTTATAAATGTCAACTTAAGTAAAAGCTGAGGTCTTCCACTGCAAAGGTTTTGTAATTAAAGGTCAGCAATTGTGATAAAGCTGTTGTTTTTTTTAGGGGGGGGGGGTTGGGAAAAAAAATCCATTTTCTTTACTGGCACAGAGTAGACCAACCGAAGACAATCTGAGACGCGAGCTAAAGGTCTGCATTCAAGAAAGATAGTCCGAGTGAGTGTGCAACAGAAGCTAATTTTAGGATAAGCTAAAGATTCTGAAGGTTTGATGTCTTGAACTGTCTACAGAGCAAAGAAAATAAACACTAAAGAGGCTGTTGTTAAGTTGATAATGCTCCAATCTCCCTACATATTCTTCAAATAACAGCGCGACGCTCTCCTAAATTACAGACTGACCTTCTGCACTGATGAATGCTTTCTACAGTAAATGTGTCTGTCAAGCTTCTCCCTTGACATCTCAGAAGATGTCAGCTGCTCAGCAGAGAGCATCCATGCAAGGAACAACTCCATTTAAAAAGGGCCATGTGCAGAATCGAGGCAAAAAATAAATACGAAAATAAAGAGTCACCTGTCAAATGAGACACCTGTTCACACGGCTAACCGGGTGACAGATACTGTGGGGGAGGGGGTCTTGAACTGCAGAATAGGGCCTTTTCAGGTGGTGACAATAGTAGTGTTTCTGTGAATACATTTTGATGTAAGGCAGTACCCACACCCGACCAATAGGAAAAAGGGTTTTTCACTTGGCTTGAGGAGGTTTCAGCCTATTTTTAAAAAAAGAGTAAGAGTGCAAATGAGAGACTGAATCCTCTTTCAGGCCGGAGGACTTAGGTTTCCCCAGTTTTCCATCCATTCATTCCATTTTTGTAAAATTTCAGGGACACTTTTAGGGAATGTCTTTAAATTGGGCCCAAATGTCCACTGGGACTCATGGATGAATTGAAAATATTTTGGGAATGAAAGGTCAAAGGGTCAAGGTCATTGTCACTTGACATCTACACAATTTCTGTCTAATTTGATATTCTATATTTGATATCTCTGGAAGGCAGAAAAGGAATTCAAGGTCACTGTTATCTACCGCAGGAACCCTTACAGGGAATACCTTCAAATTTGGCATAAAGGTCCACTGGGTCTCACTGAAGAGTCTGAAACCTTCTGGCAGTGAAAGAACAACGGTCAAGGTCACCGTCACCTGACATAAACACAATACCTTAGGAAATTTCTCCAAATTTTGCTAAAATGTCCAATGGGACTCGAGGATGGTCTGAAAAAAATGTCTGCAGTCAAAGATAAATGTCACTGTGACAGACACACAAGGTGGAAGTGTGATATTTCTGGTTCGTAGATAGTTGCAGATGGCCTAGATGACCTCTTGTTCTTCCATTTTGCATGTTACAATCACAGGAAACAACGCCTCTACTGCCTTCTTCTCCTGACTGATATGAGGATTATGCAGGATGATTTTCATCCCATGATTTTCTCCAAATCATGGGATGGAATTGTACCTACTTACCCTTTTTTTTGTGCAACATCTGCAAAGATCACTTATAATTCACTTGACAATAAAACAGAAACATGATTACAACGTGTTAACTTTATGAACATGTACTTCTAATGGTTGCTCAACTAATTGAAATTCACGATTTGTAGCGAGGGAACACTATTCCTGTTTCATCGGGATATCCAGGAAGTAAAGAACTCTAAACGGAATTGAAATAAACTTTCAGACACATCTTCTGTTCTGTAGTGATGCCAGATCATCCCACCACTTGATTCTTTAATACATCAGTTCATCAAATGCATCCCTTCGTTCACATTGTGCCACGGGTGAGCAACTACGCTGGTTGATAATTCAATTCTCTGAGGCTATATTAAATTAGTCTCATGACCTAATTAAAAATTGATGTTAACTGATGCCCTGCATTTTTATTAGACATCAGTTCATTACCGAACTCTCGACAAAAATGCATTCAAAACAGGGACTACATTAATAAACATAATCAATACTGCCAGCAGTAACAAACATGCCAAAATGTTGTTTTTTTTTTAGCTACAGCCAACAAAGACAACCGACGTGAGCTGATTTATTGTTTTGCTGCATTTTACAAACCTTAAGAGTGTTGCAGAAATATGAATTGATGACATGTCTCTGCTTACATCAGGGTTTGGTTTTTTTTTTATTTACTCTATTTACATCAAAGTGTTACCAGGCCTGCGTTCCATCATCTCACAGCCTCAACACTGACATCGGTCTGACACAGATTCAACCAGGACCCCTCTCCAACAGTGTGACATGTCGTGAACTTGGGAGGTTTGTGTGATGGCAGACATTAAACACCCTAAGCCTGAATGTTTGTGTGTCACATGCTATGTGAGAGGTTGCTGAATTGAAAAACCTAAAAACACTCATAGAAAGTGAGGGAGGAAGGGAGGGCAGGGGAGGGGGGGATTTTATGTAACATGTTAAGTCTGTATTTTAGACACCTTTAGGGTTCGCTGCATCTCACATCCCTTGCTAAGTTGCATCCATTATAACAAACCGAAGGGCAGAACTACAGTTATTTTTTGTTTTTTTGTTTTGGTTAATGTGTCTTCAGTAAGCTGTTAGTTGGGCATTGGGGAGGGAAACATAAACAGTTCTTCAAAAGCTGGCCTTGAATCTATGGGCTTCGCATAATAATGATGGGTTTGTTATTATTTGGAGCCAGAAGACTCTGATTAATCATAATATTCATGAGGCCTTGGTGACAGAGTGGGAGTGACCTTGACTCCTCTCAATGTGCTTATGCAAGCCCTGGAGTCAAGAAATATCAAAGGGGACACAGTCCTGAAGATCTGGGGCAGAGACATCACCCACATCCCTGACAGACCTCTGGGCTAAATCAACACTTGCAGAGGCTGTACTATAATCTCAGTAAAATATTAGACTTTTAGGAGCTTCCTAACTTAGAGTTTTGGCCAAATCCTAGAAGGCAAAAGGATGGTACGTGTGTGTGTGTGTGTGTGTGTGTGTGTGTGTGTGTGTGTGCGTGTGTTTCAGCAGTCCACAAAAAGCTCAGATGGATAGAAATACAGCAGAAGAACAAAATACTCTCAAAATAACATCACAATTGAATGTTCTCAATTAGGTACATTGTCATTTATCAGACAATTTCATATGTAGTTCTCTCTCAATCTGTGCAATTTGCCTTGGAAAAAACATAAGAAAAAAAAACAGTCATAGTAAAAAGGACAGGAATGTAGTCAGAGGGTGCACACCTCCAACAAAAAGGTTACCTGGATGCAGAGTATGAACGTATACGGTTTTGATCCTCAAAACGTTCAACAATGTCCCTTGTAATTTTAGTAATATGACCTATGTTTCAAACAAATCCCTTCAAAATATGCCCAGAAGTTTTTGAGATGTCCTGTGTGAATGCCGCAGATCTACCTTTTATGCAATAAGTGATAGCCCCCTTGTAGCTCAGGATCCTGGTTTACATGCCCCGCTGCAGGCCCCCTGGATCGCGTTTGTGGTGACAGATGATAAATGTTAGAGCTCCAAGCCTAAATAATGTGACACCAAAGCAATAGTAGCTGGTTGGCTAGCTAGGACAGGTAGTTTGCCACTGTTTCTACAGCAGAAATAAAACAGATTTTCTGGGATGACCATATTTCTTTTTTACATGACTGAAAAATCAGCAAAAAAAAAACCCAAAACAACAACAACCTCACTCCATTCCCAACTGCATGAACCCACTCTAAGCTCAGTAATGCACGCTTTCCTTCTGTCTCTGTCAGCTCCTCTATTGTTTCATATTTATTCAGTTTTGCACTTTGGTTTCAGTTATCAATAAAATCATCAAATCCTGCCTGACAGCCTCCTGATTCTTCACCCACTTGAGTCCACCTGCCTCCATTCACTGTGACGGAGTCTGTGCAAAATTAACGTCTGATTAACTGAGACAGCAGGTAATTATGTAATCAGTCCATCTCTGCTATGCGTAGTCAGATAATGATGATGATGATGATGATGATGATGTGAACGACTGCTTGCTGAGGATGTTCCAATAAAAGAACTGTGATTTTTCAGTTATATACATTTAACCAGATCTCACTCTGGCGGAAGGCCCCGTAATATTGAGTTTAGCTGCATTGCTGTATTCTGAGGATACAACAGTACAGTTAAAAAGACAGATACATATTTCCTCTTTGCTGACAGCCGATATCCGACAACCCGACCATCGTCCGTCACTGTCAGAGGGACACGTGCCATTACATTCATATGGTTCTGTAATGAATGATGGCGTCATACCAAGCACATTCAGAGGCTATGTTTACATGGGCCTTAATAATCTATTCACTGAATTCTAAATAAGAGCATTTAGATTTTTTTTTCTTTTTTTAAACCTGTTCAGCAGCTGGGGCAAGCAGTATCGATGTTCCTGGTGCCTTGTTGTACTGAAGCAGTTTTACTCTGCACAGGAGGAATCTGATAAACTCCTCCTATCGCCATTTGTGCTTAATTTTATTAGGAATGGTATTGGTTCATTGATAAAGCTACCGGACTGAGGCTCAGGAGTGGATAGGAAGAGAGAACAAGGACAGGATAGGGAAGACGGGGGGGGGGGGGGGGGAGAGACAAAAACAACAACAATAGCAGAAAAACAAACAAACAAACAAAAAAACAGTAACAATAACAACAGAGAGAGAGAAAAAAAAAAGAAAGAAAAGCCATTGGTTGCAGAATTTCCAGTGCAGGCTTACCATTTGGTTTAATATAATTTTTCAAATAAGTGTCTGAGTGTGTGATTATGGATCAGTTGCGCACCGCATGTGTGTATGTGTGCGCGCGTGTGTATGTGTGTGTGTGTATATGTGTGTGCTACGGTTTGTCTTGGATGCTGTGGGTAGCTGACTGTAGCTGATGTGGGGGACCAGGGCATCACACCCCCAGTCCAGGATAGCAGGCAGGTCAGGACCAGGGACCAGGGACATTTAGATTTGATTAAGATAGTCACATCAGTTTCTTATAGAATGCCCCATGCATATTCCTGTTTACATGCTACAGAGCAGCAACATTCAACTCACGAAACACACCCTTCAACATCGGCTCTGTGTTCCTTCAAAAATTGGACCTGAAACCTTTTCTGTACTGTTGTTACCATGGAATAGTTTGAGTTATTTCCTCATAATAAACTCGAAAATTGTGCTCAGGTGCAAGTTTGTAACATTTGCTGGAAGCTGGACTCTGCACTGTGAAGTAGTTCAGCTTCCGCACATGCAGCAAAATATACTGTGAAAAATCTAGCAGCGGGTATTAGGAAGGTAGTACTTTTAATGCAGCATCAGTTTTAACAATATACCACAAACAGTGAGGAAAAAGTACAACACATATTACATTGATTTCAGAAAATATGTGTTGTACTATTTATTTATGTCCCAGTGAGGAGCCTCCTAGTGTAACATTAGAAGGAATAGAATAATAAAATTAATAGGGAGCATTATTCATTCAAGCCTTCTCATTTATTCTGTGCCGTCTCCTGTTTCTGTCAATTTATAGCACTCCAAGGGAGGCACCTGATGACCAGATAGACCAGCTCAGCCTTTCTTGTGGTTCACGTTCTGCGGCGCCAGCAATAGCTGTCAGGGACATTTAACACAGAATTTGCATTATTTATGAGGCTACCTTTGGAATTCTTTCCTTAATTATGTTCCAAATTTCCATACAATACTTGTGCACTCGACTTCTGGTGCCCTATGAATACAGGCCTGGCGTCTAAACAAATTGAGTTGTTGTTGTCACGGTTGCTGAGTGATTGTGTTTACCTCACCCTTCCTGCCACTCCCATTACGGATAAACAAGTTTTAACCAATTTACAACATTTAAAGCGCTATGGTTTCCTTGGAAACTCCGTCATCCAATCAAAAAGCGCAGTGCTTATCCTCACCACCCACCCCCACCACTCAGCCTATAAATGGCAGATTAAGTTAGGGGATCCATTCTAAAACAGCCCTGGGTTACACTTAAGGAAGCAAAATAAAGCAGGAACTAAATTACCTTTGTTTGCAGCTGTGAATGTTATTACTCAAAGTCACTTTCATACAGTTGTCTGGGAGGGATCCCCTTTATTGTTTGAAGGTTTTTTTGTTTTTTTTTTATAAAGAACAATGCTGTTTATTTTTATACACTTGACAAAATATCACATTTGGATTGTGGATAAATCCGCATTAAACCACACACACGGTACATTACATTAGTTTTTCTCTCCAACACACTGCTCTCATGTCATTGTTACCTCCTTCAGATTAACCTCGGTCTGTGTCCAGGTCATGAAGCAATACCCAAAGATTCTGTTTGTCCAATCAAGAACTCACATTGACAGAATCCTGATCTATCACCGTCGTTATGTTCTGGCTGCCAGCTGAGCCATTTAAAAGTGTCATTTAGCCTTTAAGTGGCTGTGAAAATACTAGTGTATCACTGCCAAGTCAGCGACACACGCTGAGGCTGCAGCACTCATCCAGCTTACTGGCACCAGAATTCATATGAAAATATAAGATGACTTAATAAGCAACCTTATAAACTATATGTCATTCTTAAACCAGTCAATCACCAGGAAACAAAAGGCTCAAAATGATGTGTATAGAGTCTTGGTAGAACAAAGCCAGAAGCAGTTTGAAATAATGACAATCCTCAGTCACAGGATTTGGCTGACTCCCAGATTCACAACTAAATAATACCTCTTTTCCAAATAACAAAGGAGTAATCAAGTAACTCCTTCAGCATCTGGCAGAGTAAAAGATGAATTCCCTCATCAGATCATTCGCTGAAGTGTTTAACAAAATCTTTTATTTTCTGAAACTAATATTGTGAGGAAGGAGTGACTGCTGGGCAGTTAACATTATTGCACTCTTGCACTATCACACTTTTAAACCAAAAAGAAGAGCAATATCAAAATAAAGTACTACAGAGCCCTAGGTTCTTGTATGCCAACTGGATATGACCAGTTAAAGACAGCAGGGGCTAAAAAGTGAAATTTGCAGAAACATTTTAAAGCCACATCATCCCACTCTAATCTAGTCATGTATATACGAGTTGTACTGAATTTCGTTACTGAAAAGATGTATTTGTTACATATTTTATGAAGATTTTGTTGCTATAGGACCCACTTGAACATGTAATGGTGCATCATTACTTAAACACTCACAGCAATTACAAAGCACCCCCCTTCCTCTCCCCTCTCCGCCCCAACTCTAAACACTCTAACAACTACAGAAAAGACATTTTTATAGAATGACCAGGATAATAAATTTGATACACCTGCATTGAAGCAGTTTGTCAATGTAAGTAGAAACAAATTAAACACATAAACAGACTGTTCTAAGAGGAGAAAATAAAGACGTCATGAAGCAACACAGTTAACAGCTTAAAAACAGGGCGATTATTCTCGCTGGATGGACTTTTGTATTGAAATGACCAGTCTTTGAAAATTGTTCTGACAATTACAAAAGGGTGTTGCATATATCTGTAATGGCTATTACCGTCAATGGATGGATTTTTTGGGGAGTTCTTTAAAAGACACCTCAAAACAAATGTACAGAGAGAATTATGTGCGACATTAAGAGGCCTGAGGTGTTCTGGCATAATCAAGAACAAGTCAAGTCAAGTCAACTGAGAAATAAAGATTTTTCTGGCTTGAAATGTGAAATCATTCCTGTTTTTCTTATAACATTCATCCTTGAGTTCTGGTAGATGTTAGAAATTTCAAGGCATTCCTGAGACATTGCATCCATATCGGGTGATGCCGACCTTGACCTTAGGCTCCCAAAATGTTCTCAGTTCCTCTGTGAGTCCCAGTGGATGCAAGTCAAAAGGGTTTTGAAAAATAAAAATATGAATGGATGTTATAAATAACCTTTAATCTGAAAATCCAGAGTATTTGGCTTCATCTAAGAACAATGATGAGCCATGTAGACAGCATTTCCATGTGTGTGATTAACAGTTTGTTGCATACAGACGCAAATGTTGCATCACACATCCAGTCTGTAATTATATTTGTAGCTTTGCCGTTAATAATTTCTCTTAAGCCTGATCACGGCACGAGAACTTCCGCCCTTCCAAGAAACACCTTTACAAACGTGGTTTTTACGAACAGCGCAGCTCACAAAGAGGATGGAGGAAGGAGCCGATCTATTCTGAGCACTGTGACTGCTTCCAGGGGACAGAGCAACAGATGCAGGGAGAATCTGAGGGAGACATGAAATGGAGGAGGACCCTGCAAGAAAATGGACATGGACAGAAAGAGAGAGATAGATTTGGGAGATCTAAAATGATAGTGACGTTGTCTCTAGACAGCGCTCATTTCTCCATTCGGTGCTGAGGGAACATGGCTGAAATACAATACATTTGACAGCGGGGGCAGAGATGAGGCGGTGGATTTACAGTGTCATACATTGTCAGCGTAATATTCAACTCCTGTCATCACAAATCACAGGGCACTGTGTACTGGATAAATTCTACAACTTATTTGCTGAGAAGAGATATTTTCTGTTTGTTGAAAGGGTGGGGTGGAAAGATAAAAGCTTTGACTTAAAAGCTCAGATTACATCTTGTGCTCCAAACACTAAATTAACCATGAGGACCCCCCCCCCCCAATCCATCCATTATCTATACCGCTTATCAGTTTAAGGGGTTACTACAGCCTATCCCAGCTGACATTGGGCGAGAGGCGGGGTTCACCCTGTATGGGTCGCAGGTCGGGTATGAAGTACAGATTGATAAAATATCAAAATCCAAAATAAAAAAAAATGAATTCTTGTTTCTAAGTTTCAACATGTTCCAAAGGTTTAATCTGAAATCAGAAGAGTGAATTGAACCTTTTTTTTTTAATCTTGTACACACACACACACACACACACACACACACACACACACACACACACACACGCACGCACGCACGCACGCTCACACACAGAGGCTTGCTGCTGTCATTGCTGGTGAAGGAATAACGCAGCTTGGTACAATCGTACGTTTTAAGAGGGCGTGGTCAACCCTCCCCACTTCCTTTTGAAGTGCTGTGAATCGTGTGCAGATGAATGAAAGCCACTTTTGCTTCAGTTACTTTTAACTTGGGCTTTGATGTGCAAATCTCTTTAATTTTAAGCGTATGTGGTTGGAAGACGGACATCCACAGCACCAACGTGAAGCCAGGCTGACAATTCAGCACCGTGACAGAGACAGACAGAGATATGATTCCAACAGTCACTTTCTCCTGATTTTATTTGATTAAAAAAATGGCCATGAAGAAGATGTGCGTTTTTGTGATGAAAGACTTGCTCGAGATCCCATCAGAGTCAACAGACATATAGAACCTGCAGCCAGTCTCCTAGAGGAGGACGGGCTGTGGCGAAACCCACAGCACACTCGCCATGTTCCCAGTACTGCCTTCTGATGTACATTTTCAAGTATTGCGTGAGAAAAAGTTGATGAAAACTAATTTTTACCAATAATCAGCTTTTAACACGAGCTTGAGGTCTTTCTTTTCCTTATAAATGGAATAATACATGTGTAAAAGCAAGAGACTGAAAGCCTAGTTTTTTATTCTGATGAGATAAATCTTTATCCATGGGGGTAAAGTTGGGGGCTCTGGGCCATATTCACGGGGTGATGGTAATCTCTTCTCGGAGAAGCTGGATTTCTTTTAATTTATGATGATCAAAAATAACTGATACTAAATTGGTCAGTTGATCAACAATTCTCTGATTGTTTAATATCTAAAGTCATGCATTAAAGTCCAAGTTTCTCAGGGAGTGAGATGAAGGAGAGTAATAGTCTGTGAAGACATGAATAAGTAAGTAAAACAAATCTGCCCGCTTGAAATGAGCGGTTCATATTAATCAACTAAATGACTGCGTACGAGTTGCCCTTTAAAATCCCAGCTGTCCCTGGGGAAGAGCTAGCTGTTAATATTTAATACATACACGTGTAGTGTCACAAATCAATCTGTCATACAAATTAGCTCAAATTAATTCAATTGGATGTTAAAAAGCCATCTGATTAACATGAAGGGCTGACATCGGCGGTGTCGCGAATCTTACTTGATATTGTCGGGGTGGCTTCTCTTTTCTCCATTTTTTTCTGTCTAAACTAAACCCAATGTCAAAACACCTTCACATTTTTGAGGCACCCTAAATATAAATGGCCGTGGAAAGTCCGCCTGTGAGTTGCTAAGGTTAATGTGGCACAGGCATTATTAGTGCTAATGAGGCTTTTTGTTCAGATTCTGCTTGGGAAAGCAGCCGAGCGGTCCCAGAGTTAAGCGGATATTTCTCACCGGCGTCAAGGTGGCAGCGCATCATAAATATGTATGTACCTGAGGAAAGCAATAAGACATCATCATCACAGAGATCACCCCGCTGTCAGTCCCCTCAGCAGGGCCCATTAAAAAACACTGACAACCAGAGCCCTTGACCTGCCCCTGCCACCCCGGAGGGGTGAGGGAGCACAGCATCGTAACCACCGCCCCTCCACCGTGCTTCTAAACATCTTTTTAGGGTTTCATTTACAGATATTTAGCATTTTGATTTAACAGCTGTGAGGTAAAGGGAAGATGTTGTGATCATTATCTTTGATATATTAGGAGTAAACATGGATGATCAACAAGCCCTGCTTCATGTTCTCACTGTGACATTTATATTTAGACGTGAAATAGAAGCATGAACAAGAAATTAATTAAAAACTGTGAAATATCTATTCCGTCACAGCTGGATGAAAAAATAGACATTCAGCTTTCAAGTGTTTCTTAGATTCATCAAGACATCAGATACACACGCCACGTCTCTCTGGATATCGTGCAGCTAAAAGAGGTAGAGTGGGCAACAATCACGTAACCTTATATGTAACAATTAAAAACTGATAATTGAACAAAACTTTACAAATAGAGCATGCACTGTCCACAACAGCAATGACGACACAACATTCCCATTTAATCAAAAATAATTCAGAAAATCCTGAATTGTGTGACATCGACCCAGTTTATAACTGGGTCAACAACCCAGTTCATCCTCATATTTTGACGAAATAAGAAAAAAAAAAGGTGTATATTTAAGGTGTGAATGCAGGCGGCATCAATTGCAAACAGGATGTTAACGCCCAACTTCAGAAGAATTCTGACCAGGAGCACAGCTAAGACCCTTCCCCTCATGAGATGTGCATCACGTTTGTTGACAGTCCATTAGCTCTTCCAGCATGTTAGCATCCGACCTCAGAGCTCCAACATGGAGATAACAAGCACGCTGCCTTTTTACTAGCCGGTGTACGCGAAAGATGTTTAACACAACACACCAGCACAAACTGATGAAACAAAACTCACTCTTCAAGAATGTTTTATGATGCGATGGAGAGTGAGGCACAACAACAATCGTGGATTGGATTAAAGTGCTGAAACACAAACAGAGTGTGATTAGGTGAAAATACAACATCGATGAAATCAGCCCCTATAGACTGAATCCTTTGATACTTCTAGAAATAGCCTAATTAAAGGGCTGGTACATGTTAGGTTTTCACAAGATACTTTTCAGTCACCCTCCCCTCAAGTTTGACAATATAACCATGCACATGTCAGGGTAGTCAGTTCAGGCAGCATATTATTTATATCGGAGTATAAGTGGAAACAGGCGCATCAGTGCTGACATTTTCTATGTGTTGGTTTATTTTCTGAAATACAGATTAAATGTCATTTTAATTATTTCATTTGGTGGAAATTCCATATGAAACCCACATTATTTTTCAAAAGGGTGATTATTATTGAGTCTATTTTATCTATCTGAAGAGACGAGCAAAGAGACAAACATAAATCCCAAATTCACATTGCATCACCATTCACTCCAGGACAGCCAAGTGTCTATTCGTTTTTAAGCAAATAGCCTTTATGGAGAGACGAGGAGGATTTTGCCTCCAGGTAGCCGAGGCATCGCTGAATGAACAGGAGGCCTGTCACACTGGAGCTGCTCTCCTCTGCCTGTCTGAGAGGATTAACCTTTGTGTATCCTAGCCTCCACTCAGAGCTTCCACAGCTCACTGGGTGCCTCGCAGCACTAGCCCCCCTACCACCCCAGTGTGTGTCACTCTTATTATCAATGTTATTATCATAGAATACATTTCTGTTAAAAAAAAAAAAAGTATCACTCTCAGCGTCTAAGAAAAATATTTTCCCTACAGCCTACAGAAATAGTTAATAATACATAAACTAATCTGAACTAATCTGAGTATCCTAGTTAAAGAATAATATCTAATCCTTTATTATTAAACAGCGAATGATACAGCAATCATTGAATCCATGGTCCCATAATGGTTCTGAACTGGTAGATTGTTTCAGACATCTCAAAGTGTGTCTGGATCAGAATCTGGTGTTCTGCTGACAAATCCGAACATGGAAACAACAACTAATTTTATACGAAAGTACGAGGCAAATATGAATCCATTCAAATGCGAATATAATGTATTATATCAAAATAGGAATCCACATTTATTAAACAGAATTTAGTGACCAACAGCCTGAACAATCCTCATATTTGCGCATGTAATGATACGCGAAAAGGTTGAAGGGTTAGAAAAGTCCAAACGCACCTTGAATAAAAGGAGTCTGGGGGAATTCTTCAGAATAAATTACGACTCAATAAGAATGAGGAGAAAATTCCATGTGCCTCTTTGCTTCAGTTGACTCTCTCTCTCTCTCTCTCTCACTCATTCATATTAAGCTCTGATTTATGACTTCATATCCATAATTGCTAAAAGGAAGCTGCTCATTGCAGGATGCAACTGGGTTTCCAGGGTGTCACGTGCATCACCTGCAGTTCTGCTTGGATCCAGACATCACAGGTAGCAGCCCTCTGATAAATAACGCCACATTCATCCTGGCTGCAGTCAAGCAATCCCCAGCAAGACATGCCACAGGGGTCTCTCCATATTTCATGCCATTCATCAAATATGAACCCTGGATCGTCTGCATAAACCTCATCATTTAGAGAAGTAATTAACAAAATTACTGGATGCATCCTAATAGGAGGAGCCGGCAGGAGCAGACGACTGCCTATTGTGTGTGCTGACATCTGGATACAGATATGCATTCTATGTCTAATAAGACATTTGCGATTAAGTTTGCCTTACCTTTCAAACTGCTGGCAACTCAACAGACCTCCTGCCTAAACATGCGTTGCTTGTTTTGCATTTCAAATGCAATCATGGATAATTCTGCTACAATTTATTTGAGTGACAGCATGAAGGCGGAGAAACGCCTGCAATAGAGCAGTTCATCATGTCGTAATTTGATATTCCAAATTATGGATACAGTCCAGATACCCAGAATGTGGCAGACTAAATTTTATGTTAGTATAATTTTGTAGGACTCCTCACAATGGGAATGTATATATAATTATTCAATTTCATGGCTTCCAGTCATTTAAAAGACAATCCCCCTAATATTCACAAGCCTTACAGCAACTTTCTGATCTCATTTTAACGAATCTAAAATGTTCATCACTAAATATGCGTCAGAGTAAATGTTAGTGTGCAGCTGTTCATCACAGCTGAGCGAGGTGGGACGGCTGCAGTTCTATAATATGCGGTCCCTCAGAGCCATTTATGACATTTTACATTCAGCTACTTGTGGATCATAGCATAGCAAAAGGGAAATCTTCTGCCTTAAAGTGTTCAGTATGCTGCACCACATGAAACATGAATATAAAGGAATTCAGAAACCACTTCCACGGTAGAAAAATGATGATCTGACATCACTTCTCGAGCAGCATTCCCTTGTTCATATGCTCAAGTTCTTCACGTTCTCTCTGCATTATACCTATAAAAAGTAATACACTATAGTTTGTGTAGCCACACAATCATGAACCAGGACTTAAATGCTGGAACACAACAACTTTATTGTCCATCCTCCACAGAGCCAGACAAGTAGATAGATAACCTTCTCTACTCTGTGCGTGCGTCAGGGAGCTGAGACCCACAGAGACCTGAAGACCGCTGGTTAGCTTAGCACAGTGAATGCTAGTGGAAGAGCAGGTTAGCAATCCATGGATGCATGAATGCTGACGCAGACACAACACAAGTAACAGCCTTAACTTTTCAGACAGCAATAACTGCAAAGCAGATATCAAATGCATGAGGTTATGGAACACAAAAGCCTGCGCGTATTTGGAATTGTTCGAATGGTAACAGCAGAATATTGCAGTATTTTCTGTTTTTGTAAAAAATAAAAACCAAACAACTTTTTTCTGGAATTATCAGACTAAACAGCTGTCAAAAACAGGATTAAACACAAAATCAGCATGTATGAATGTACCTCTATTAGCAGGGACACGTGTATTCTAGGTGGTATCAAACAAAGTAGTTATAATGCAATTAATTACTGTTCCAGGTAATAAAGTTCACTGGATAATGGCTGTAATAAAAAGTCAAATCTCTCTCGGTCTTCAGTGACAGTCTGAGCACGTGATTTGTTTTTCAAATAAGGGGGGGGGGGGATCTCTGGATCTCTTTGCAAAGTACAACATCCCATTTATTGATCCCTGGACATCAAATCCTTGTGTTTACACAATAATTGATTTGTTTCTTCACTGAGTTTCTGCAATCATTAATGTTGAACACATCAGCAGCAGTTGCTATTGTATGGCGCTAATCGGTTTCAGGCGAGTTGCTAAAAATGTCATCATGGGTCCGGGGGAAAAAATGGAGAAAGGAAAGCTGTGTGATGCTTGTAAGATTTTGACAATCTCCACAACATGAAAAATGTCTCAGTAAAAAAAATCTATGAGTGTCACAATGGTGGCAAAATATTTGTTCTTTATTTTACAGAGTAGAAAGCCTGAGAGAGGGCAATGGCTTACAGATCACAGGTGTATTTTTTAATGCCCTGATACCAGGAACTGTGCCCGTTGTGTTGTGACTTTAAATAGAGGACGCAAGACTTGATTTAGGACTTGACTCAGGAGGATTTGAGACACACCTGCAATGTGGAGAACAGTAACATGGTCCCCCCCTCGGCCATTCTGGGACTAATTAGACCAGACTTCCCTCTAAATGTGAGCCATAACTTCTAATGATTAGGCGGACATAAAAAGAGCATTATCATTAATCTGATCAAATATGATTAAAAAGCATTGTTTTCAATCTGCTCAATTATAGCAGATTTTCTGATTTTATTTGATTTGATTTATATATATATATATATATATATATATATATATATATATATATATATATATATATATATATATATATTTTTTTTTTTTTTTAACATTGTCTAACTAAGAACTCTCCGCTTACAGCCACCAAACTTTCCCGGTGCAGTTCTGTCCATATTCTGTAGGTTTTTGCTGATGGGATTCTTCATAAATCGCTCACATCCTTATTTATAGGACATGGTATGTCTAAACTTGGCAAAAATAGGTCTTTGAGTTGCATTTTTTGCTGATTTATGGAGTGATACAAAGAAGAAAAAAGAATTCTTATAAATTCTTACACCAGCCTTATAACACACCTCCTCAAAGTCAGAGCGGTCACTGTCAACGTGGATATGTTGTCCTCTTTGTCCAGGGACATTCTCCTTTTGATTCCATGTTTCACAAATGTCAGGTCAGCGGTCCAGCTGTCCCAGATCAATTACCAACCGTCTCTGATCAATTCCTCATCACCACTATCCTCTGTACTCTTCATTCTGTCAGCTAGTTTGCTGAAAATTTCTATCTTCTGATGGAGCTCGCTGAAATGACCTGTTCTGTGTACACTGTCATTTTTCTTGAGAGCCATTTTCCTTGCATCTGTCTGGAGAACCCGGCAGATGGGGAGTTTAATATGTTAGCTGTGGCAAATAAAACAGTCAAGCCAGACATAACAAGAGCTAGGTTGGTTTAAGCATCTTTCTCTTTAGAGTGTGTGTGCGCACGCGTGCGTGTGCGTGTGTGGTTCCTCTGTGTATGTGAGAGTTTTGAAGAGGCTTAGATAGCAGACAAGTGTCCTATAATACATTGAAACCTACTGACACTAATGTAGAACACAAGCGGTCTTTAGCAGTCTAAACATTCCAAAGTGGTACTGCTGGATGTTTTCCCAAAGTGTGCTTCACATTTACTTTACACCAAGTAACACTGATCCTTCAATATGGTCATTTATGGGTTAGCTTCATGTTTAACAAACTGAAAGATAATTATATGGTACACTCAAGGCTAACGTGCTCAGATTCACTTCCATGTATCAGATTGTTCAAAATACAGACTAAATCAGACATTTCTCTTTAGCTCTTTTCTATTCACATTGTGTGACTGATGTCTTACTCAACATCCATCCATCCATTTTCTACTGCTTACCCTGTCTAGGGTGGCCGGGGGGCTAGAGCCTATTCCAGCAGCCTCCAGGTTCACCTTGGACGGGTCACCAGTCCATCGCAGAAACAACACATATAGGCAGACGAGCATTCGCTCTCGTCAAGCCTACGGTCTGTTTAGAGTATGGATGAACCTCGTCCCCTCTTGCATGTCTTTGGACTGTGAGAGGAAGCCGGAGTACCGGAGAGAACCCACACAGGCACAGGGAGAACATGCAGACTCCACACAGCGCACACAATAGGCAGTGCTGGAGCCAGGGCTTGAACTGGGAACCCTCTTGCTGTGAGGCAACAGAGCTAACCACTGCACCACCGTGCCACCCCTAACTCAGTATCAGCTTAGCAATTCAATTCCGACAGCTAATCAACCATTCAATCTAAAGCAGATACTGTAACGTCATACCTGATTACGCAGCCATGTAAATTTGATAGTGACACATCAAAGCCATTAACAGCAGACTGCGGTCAGGTCACTTCCCCTGCTCATCCAGACTAAACTAAATTCAAGATTAGTTTACATTATATGTAACTTTACATTACTATAATTATTACAGTTAAAATTTCACCATTGGTGTTTCTCTTGCATAGTCATAAATAAGATGATGTTATATTTATATAAGTAAGATATCTCCACTGGCTGATTATATCAGAGCTATGGGGAGTTCTGTGGCCCAACCCACACAACGGATGTCGTTTTCATTCTGCTTTTGGACAAAAATATCAACAAAAAGTGAAAGGCCGTAGTACCCGTTTTAATACCTACACTTGAAATGAGCAGTAAATACTCCACGTGCTTATTAGCTCTAGAGGATCAGCAGCTATGTGATAACAGCCGTTTGGAATCATGAGGTTATGTGAAGGTAGATCATAGAGAATCTGACTGCGTGGTAGCATATGAGTGCTGTTCAGAGGGTGAAGAGACGGGTCTGAGAGGAGGCCGGATTAAGAGTTTGGGAGGAAAATGTTGTGTAGTGAGCGCTTCATCATATAACACTGCTTCAGACAGCCACTCCACACTGCTTTACATGATGCTAATAAAACACTGCCTTGTTGAGCTGTATTTTCTGAAAACAGACAGCTTATCTGAATTACAGAGAAAGAAAATGTACTTTTCTTTTGGTGGTCTTCCTCAGCAACTGGGGATTGTCATGTGCGTATTTAGTGACGACCAGATGCACATGAATTCTGGCGTGAATGAAGAGTCAACAGCAGCAACCTACTGTTGGCCCAAAAAAAATGATTTGTCTCTTGTGAGTGAACTGCAAATAGCAGTTTTTAAACTGCAATTCGGGTGAGATGTCAAGTCAACAATTTGACGAAAAGCACACACACACACACACACACACACACACACGACACATTTTTTTTCTGCAGCAAATTTCCAGTGCAATTTTTCTTACAGATATGGGTCTAATCCAGCTTTTAATCTATCCACATTGTTTGGTTGTGTTTTCTTCTAAGTGCTGTAAAGCTTGCTCAATTTGTGGTGGTGAAAGCCTTTTTGGTGCTATTCACATGGTTTAAGGGGTTATGTCAAACCATCCTGATGCAAGAAAATTACATTGAATTACCTGAGTGCTGCTAAAAAAAAAAAAAATGTATTTGGCCTTTCCTCTGGCAAACAGTTCCCATAAAATATGGAGTCAATAGTTCAAACATGTTGTTCACACGGCCTGAAACTTTTTGGTACACCGATAAACATTTTTGATAACTGGGGATTCGAGAATGCAAAATTTGTCTACGTAAATGAGCAGAAATGCCAATTTTTTTTATTATTATTTTTTTTAGCTGTAATGTATGCAGACAACTCAAAAAAAATAGTTGGTTCCCCCTGAAAATGTACAGCAAATTGTAACATAAATTTCTAACAAATTCAGCAAAAACAAAATGTGAAGTTATGCGTATTTCCATCTATAAGTCTTATGCAAATTCATCTGCATGTTAGTTCTCCCACTGTAGAAGAAGAAGCCGCAGCAAGATGAATGACATCGTCAGGAAGTATTATATACAAGCATGAAACTTAAACTCTTACAGTGATTTCGGACACCTAAATTTGCTAGGAATATGCTGCCCCCTATTGATTCTGAAGAGAGATATTTGAAGCGCTAGCTAGCTCAGAGCACCCTTATCTCAATCAGTCTCTCAGTATAATGACAAATGCTATCACAGTTCACAGCAGCCCTAGACAATGTCTGATAAACAAGTCGCAAGTATTCCATGAACAATGTGAAGGAGAAAAGGCAGCACATCCTCATGTTTGAGGTGCGTAGATTATTAATATAGATGACATCTCTCCTCAAAGGAACTGATATAAAGCTTCCTCTCCACGTTCCATCGCAAAGAAACCTCATATGACCTGAATGAACAGAGGAAAACAAGACCGCACACGGGAGATAAGGTCCAATATTTGAACAAAGCTGAGCCGCAATGATCCGAGAAGGCATCTTAAGATGTTTTTACTCCACGGCAACGTAATTACACCTACAGTATCAGCATCATAGCGTAGCACACTGAACGTGACATTCGGTTGTGCATTTCCTGTTCAATTACAAACAGGTGATGGAAAGGCTAGGGAATCATATTTAAATGTGAGCCTGCGTGCACTGCTGGGGTCTGGTTAAAGTGTGGCAAATCGCCAAACAGTTGTATTACTTTTTATTGATCCGCCTGTCTTTAATTGCAGCTCATAGGATAAAATTAGGTAAAGTGTTGTTTACTTTGGGTTTAAATTACTGTTTAGTGAATCAAGTTGGGGACAACCATGTTTATGAAGCATTAGGGAAAATAAACAATTCCCCACGCAGCCTCAATTAGAAAATATCTGACAAAATCAAATTGTTTTTATACCTCATCATGTCCTCTAAATATTAACAGAAAATAAAAGAAGAACTCCAGTGGTCTTGAGCCTACTATGTTCTGGGGGTTAGAAGCCTGTTCAGATAGGATAGTTCTGGACTGTGAGGGAGGTGTTTGGTCAAAACAGTTATATCATGTGAAAGGTCTCATTTCTACCTACATTTTGTTTTTGTGCTCATCTTCTAGTTATGATTCCATCTGTCTAATCTAACCAGTTCTGAAAAAAAAAAAGGTCAGTTAAAATTCATTTAAATGAGATACTTCTCATCTTGGCAGTTGGGCAGGATCACAACTCTCCAAAGGGCGAACAATTTTCAAATCGTTACCTAGAGGGATATACACCACATAAATCAACCTTCCCAAAATGCACCAACTGCCAAATCACACATCTGACATATTAAAACCCATTACAAGAAATCACGGAGGAACAAAGGATAACATAGGCAGTCCAAGTTGTAATGACTGAGCATATGTCTGAACATGCATCATCGCTCATGATGTGATCAGTGAAATGAAACTTGGAGTCAAAAGACATGATCAAATTGTCCCTAATCTGACAGGCTCATTCATCACACAGTGGCAGATTCCTTTCTGTCACTGCCAGCTTCTCAATCGGTTCTGGTGAACTGCACTGATTGGAATATAAAAGGTATTGTTTATTGCAGGTATTGTGATTTTCAAAAAGCGTCCTAATATTGAGTGGGGGGAGGTAAAGTAACACACAAGAGAAATTTCTGGCCAGAGTACAAAATTTACATTCATGCATTTGAGCTCAGGTCAACCTTCCCCTCGTCCTTGCTGGTGTCATGTTTGCCACACGCGGTAGCAATCATAAGGAGCAAAATATGTGTTAGTATGCTCAACTGTAAAAGTTTTTTTTTTTTTTTAAATCAACTGAACAGCTGACTTATAATTCATTTCACACTCAAAGACATAAAAGCCTTGCTCAAACCCAGAACCTTCTTGCTGTGAGGCAACAGTGCTAACCGCTGCATCAACTCACCGCCCTGTAACACGACCTTTTAAGCCAATTACCAATATTGTCATGTGATGCTGTTTTGCCCAATTTCATGCAAACCATACATTAGCAACACTTACAAGCTAAGACTATGCTTTGTCTTGCCTATAACATATTTTGTTGTTTGTTGTTTGTATCTGGGGGCTAACATGAATAAAATAAGAGGTTTACATGGAAAAGGTCATGACCTTGATCCAGGCCAATACAAGGCAGATTAAAAGTCATGAAATGACATGCAAAAAGAAAACCAATCCATTTTGATAACACGTGACATGACTTAAATTTTTAGTGATTCACGGCTCTATGTTCAGTCATAGAGGTTAATTTCTCACCTAAACCCAGTGACACACAGCACCAAGTAAACAATAGTTATCAAATAATTTACTTACACCCCTTATATCCTAATTAGGCATGTTTACTTTGGCAATAATCATTTTCAATTTCACGCCATTTTGACTTGAAGTTAATTAAAAGACGGTTGTTCATTAGCGTGGTTCCAGACCCTTCCCTATCCGCTGCACCTGCAAGATAATGCAATGCAAATAGGTAGCCAGGGAAGCTGAAGTGTTTTCACATTTCCTTCAGGGAAGTCTCAAATGGCCATGAAAATGGAAAACAAACAATAAAATTTACCTCAGGAATGTCTTCACAGATGGCGGAAGCACTTTATGCTCAGTATTGATTGTTCAAAGGAACACATGGGCTATAATGTGGCAGGTACTCCAGTAAGTTTATTTTTCTCTTCACAAGAAACATGTCAATTTCATCTGCTATGTAAATGAGTTTGTTTCCAGGCTTTTAGCTCACTACTGCCCTCATGGTGCAACATTGCACAGGTGACAGGCACAGTCAGGTGCTCATCAACATTTTAAATTAAACACTCTCCAGAGGGCTGTGTTTGTGAAAAGTAACCCAATTAAAAGAAGCTTGACAAATGACCTTTCTGGAGGTAGGAATAATGAGCAAAATAGTGCAATGGAAATAGTGGCACTGAGAAAGAGAAAAGATGTCAGGATCAGTGGTAATGCAGGTGGCTCCTCTTTAGAGTGTATTAAGATCGCCTGGTTGTGTTTGTTCCTGATCAAATCCAGCAAAAACATCCTGCTCTTATGTATTTTATATCCACATGACAAGCACAGCTTTGCCCCCCCCCCCACACACACACACAAAAATGCACCATAAAGCTGGCAAAAGGCCTAAATATCAAAGAACTAAATCCAAGATTAGAGAACCGCAAACCATGTAACAACAAAAAGAATTCCTCACACTCATGTTATCCCTTTTAATGTGAAAACTAGAAATATGGCATTCGTTTTATGCCTGTGTAATGTGTGCCTGTCACAGTGACCTTCGAACAAAAATGTTTTTAGCTCATCCTTTGAGGCAACAGTAACCTTGACCTTTGATCTTTTTACCACCAAAACCACTGAAGTCCATCCTTGATTTTGCGCCAAATTTGAAGAAATGAAATGCCTTCAAGACATGCCAGAGATTTCACGTTCGCGTGAGGTAACGATGTCCTTCACTGCTTTGTAACATGTCATACGTCCATGTCTCAGTAGATGTTTGTGCCAAATTTAATCACCTTTCCTTGTTAAGGGGAAAGGGGAGGACAACCCGAAAAAAAAGCATCCTGTGTGGCCGACGGCTGTCGGAGATACATAAAACCTGCCACCAGAGCCTGATCATGCCCTGAGACTTTACATTAGCATGCATTGAAGCATTTCAGAATTTAGAAAGTAATTAGCTCATCTCCGCTTCTCCCGAACAGAATGCGTGAATGTTTAATCAAAGTAAAATGAGTGTTTAGAACTTTGGTGGACTCAGGTTAATGGCAGGATTATATGTTGTTTTCTAATCCCCCCCCCCCCCATACAAGCAAGATGAAATGTGTTACGGTACAGTCACACAGCAGAATACCACACAATATAATGACTAATCTCAACCATCACACTTCCATTGTTCCTCCGTTTCAGGTTGAGAATGGTGGAAAGAACGTAGCTGCTTCATAGCGTAGCGCACGTTTGTTAGCTGCCCGAGTAAACAGTCAAGGTTGTGCAGCCCGGTGATATATTTCTTATGTGGCAGCAATGCACAGCGTTGGTGTCTTCATTAAGCGAGTGAGGGAACCCTACATCCCTCTGAGGCAAGTCTAGTTCTCAGTATGAAGGGTGGGGGTGGGGACCTCTGGTGTTTCATAACCCATGGCTTCACAGACCATGTTCTTTGATTGATGTTTTTAAAGTAAGACCTTGCCCCGTTTTCCCCGTGGGCCACATCTACACTTCCTGGCATCAATCAAACATCATTTCCATTCTTGCACCGTTGCCTGACAGAAATACTGTAAAGGTGATCTATGTGTGTGTGTGTTAAGTAATTATTAAGTGTCCAGCTACACTAATAAATCACTCACATCATACCACGCCCCTCTTCCTAACCTTTAATATCCATTAGCTCCTGCTTTCTGAAACAATATCAAAGCAAACTAGCTATAGTATCACATACAGTACATGTCTCTCACTTTTGAGCACGTTCCGTTTCCAGGGGACCTTTAATTGCAGTGCAAACAGTATAAGTGAGGGAGGACATGTTAGGGGGCCTTGGACTGCTGTGGCGTTAATGAGATAGCTGCCATCAATCAAAGGCTGTGAGAGATGACTGTAAATAAGGCTGTGATCATATGGGAGGTGTGTGTTGACGGGCGGGGTTTCTGGCTCCTGCATATTTGACTTGCGCAAACATATGTCAAAGTGATAGAGGTGGAGGGTTGGGGGCAACGCCAAGCCCAATGTCCTCAAACAACATCCTCCATCTGCACCGCAGCTACAAGACAGATGTGTGGTGTGAGCTGATGAGCCTGAGAAAACAAAGAGGAAGGATCCACTGGATTCATGCGCAGATGTGTTTGTTTGTTATGTCCTTTAGCCTTCAGCCTGCCAGCCTGCAGCTGTACCGACCCAGAATCCATGCTGGTTAAAGCAGATTTGAATTTCCAGTTTTATAGTATATTAAAAAAAATAAAAAGAAAGAAGAAATGTGAAAGCAACCTCTGGTGAAGCTTTCTTTAACACAAATCAAACATTAGTCATTCTTATGGATGTTAACTGAGCAAATACAAGCGGTCTAATTTAGCAGTGAGCCTAATGCTGCTACACTTTTTCCACCTATTTCTCAATCATCTATCAAATGCAGCAAAAAATTGATGATTTTAATCATTAATCATTAGTTTTCTCTGTCGCATGGTGCCTCAGTACCCTAAACCAGCTGCCCCAGGACACAACAACAAACAGGAGAGCACAGGAAACCTCCGAATCCCCAAAGTTGGTTCAGCGTGAGCACGCCATCTCTTTTCACCGTATCCTTTGCCCTGAGGTGATGTGAGCAAAATTCTTTGAACCTTTCAGATATTTCAGTTTTGATACCTTTTGTTTTTTCTCCGCTATTGCGCATTGCCAGCTCACCCTACCAATCTGTCCTGGTTTATGCCCAACCCTCTCTGCCGCTCTACTACCACATTTCATCACATGTTGAGACATCAACCGCATCTTTTCACCCGGCCAGCAGGTTGACCAGGGACATGTAGCATATGGGACGAGCAGACTTTTCCCCCCAGACCCCCACACAGGTGCTCCAAACAACCAGAAGAGGAACTATGATGAAGATATTGATTAAAATATGAATTCTAATACATTTGTTGTGCATCTCAATTGTATGCAGATACTCTGTATAAATTTAATATAATATTACAGACATAGAAATGTGACTGACAAGGATTTGGCTCTTGTTTTTATGTCCTAGTTTGAAAGAAACTTTCATTCATCATGTTATCTCTTTCAGTGATGCGGTCTCATTGCTGGTCCAAATTAATGACTCACTCCTCCAGTGTAGCTTGCCTCTGTCTCCTTCAAAGTCTGACTCATTCAGACCTGACTAATTCATTGGTTGTCCCATTTGCCATGCATGCTGAGAAGGCACCTATTATTGTAACAGGCATGCAGCAAAGACACGCTAACCAACAGCTTGTGCATTTCTGAGCAGAAATGGAAAGCCTGATTCAAGTTCAGTGTGCTCCAATCACCTGGAATTTATTGGACACCAAAAAGGGTTGTTCATTCATTTTTGCTCAACACTAGTTGGCAGATGTTGAAATAACCTCCACATCTTCAGAAAGGAGAGGGTAGAGGCTTCTTGTCCTTGGGGACAGGCAGCGCTGTGCAATGTCCACACAGACCCCCACAGGAGGAAAAGGTCAGTGACATCTTGAACTGCCTCAGGTGCAGTTAAGCAGGTAAATGATGGCACTCATCTCATATCTCTGCAGGGGCTGTTGCAGGTGAACTGGAGGGAGTCCAGGAGTGGTTTGACCATGGATCACAGCTGCTTCAGAACAAGTGTCTCCAAGGTTTTCATGTTGTGGGAGATCAGAGCCAGTGGTCTAAAATCACTGGAGCAAGTGGGACATGGTGTATCTGGCACAGGAGCACCAGGACCTCCTCAAAACTACATTCTTTACACGCTTTGAAGAACCTCCGTCTCGTCAGCTGTCTCCTTACATGTTCAACTGTGAAGCACTCTGGTCACAATTAGGGAGGGCTGATGACGACGGTTTTCTGTTTGTATCAGTGTTATCAGATTCAATGCTGACCCGCAGGTCAACAAGCCCACAGAGGAAATCCCACTCCTCTCACACCTACTTTGATCATCTTTAATCAGTTGCCATTTACACTCTCTGTCTGTCAGCCCAGATGCTGAGCAGGGAGGAGCAAGACGAGGACATGTGGCCAACGTTCACAGGGCCAAGACTCGTACCAAGGCTGTTCTTAAGGTCAGTTCATCAGATGAGAAGATTTCATCAACACATCAAACAATACAGGAGAAAACACACACACACACACACACACACACACACACACACACACACACACACACACACACACGTCCCATTAAGAGTCAGTCCTTTAATATTGATGGATTAATGGCTGATATTGCAGACACTGAAATAACAAGTGAGCTACTAAATTTGGCAAATCTTATGAGATCCAAATAGTTTCTAACATTTAATAGTCTCTTGCAGTAGTAACAAATGACTGCCAGCTGATATAGCCTTCTGCTGGCAGCCTTTGTTGTTTTAATGGGCTAAAGAGTAATGACCAATGCCTATAAAAATAAGTTGCTACCTGAATAATGTGTACACTGCTCTTTCCTAATAGGGAAGAGATAACTGAGTGGACGTCTGTGAATGGTCTCATCCAAGTCCTGGTGATCCATAACAGTCTAATTACCTTCAACGTGGAAGTCACATTTGCAGCGGTGTTTGACTCTCAGAATGTCAAATGGTATGTTTTTGGACGCTAAATGTAGTTCTCTCTTTCAGATCCATCGAAAACATGGTGAGATTTCACATTTGGTGATATTTCACGTTTGGTGGGAGTCCCAGCATGAGGACATCCACAAGTTGAATTCAAGCCATCGCACCGGCTGGTGGTAACAGGAAGAAACTTAATCTAACAGGTTATTTGATTTCAAAGATAATGATACTGTCATGTCTTCGTGTGATGTACAGCAACATAATGTACAGTACAGTCAGTGTGTGTTCTCTAATGCCACCTAGTGGATCCAGGAAGTGATATTTTCAACACAGTGCATATATTTAGTCTGCTCCTAAAAACTAGGATATTATCAGGTGTTGCCATCCTCTCGCTCCACTGACCAGACCACCGCTGCAATGTGCAGGGGGGTGTGGGCCCACTCATTGCTGCTTGTGGCTTTAATTAGAGCCTGTGGAATAAGCTGCCAGTAGCCGGAGGTTTGCCTTGGCAGAGGTAAGTGCTCCCCGAGTGCTTTCTAGTTAATATCCGAGTTTGGCGTTGTGTTTTACCAATTAAATCAGTGTATGGCAGATAGTTTTTCACTTTACCCACTTCGATTACAGATTAAAGCACACAGTCTTCAGCACTGCAGATTAATTGTCACGTTTCAGCTCTGACACCTTCTTCAGGTGATTATTCTTGAGGAACTTCTGCTGTGGTGGAGTTTTCCACTTACTCTTTTATCAACCTATTGTCTCTTACAAACCTGTCGATGTACAGGTACACAAATTTTTTGCTTCGCTTTCAACTTTTTTTTACTTACAAACGGAGGGAAGTGTTCATGTAAACCCTCCGTAAAGAAGAACATTGCTGCCAGACCAACCAGCTGATGTGGAAAAAGTGGCCAAGACAGGATCAGAATTTCATTGGGTTATTTAAGCTGAAGTGCAAGTCAGGACATCTCCAATTATTGGCAGGCCCATGACAAAGTACTGCATGTTCTACACGGGGTAACACCCGCTACGCAAAGCAATTTTTTTAAAGGTTGACTGTCAAATCTGTCAGCAAATGAAGATTTGTCTGTTGCTGTGACATTAAAATTCAATTTTTCTGTCTGTTAGATCATACTGACATTCAGATAGCAGCCTGCTATACAACACAGTAGCAGACTTTGAACAGCCCTCAATCCACCCACTTTCTTCCCAAAGTTATCTTCTCATTTAACCTACAAACATGAGCACAGATCTTCCTGTGCATCTTGGAGCTCGTGGAAGGAGGGATCAGTCAAACAGTCAGTGCAGGCTTGGTTGTCATTAGCTGCTAAGCTGCTTCAAACACACATAGGCTGTCACTATGCTCCCTTTAGATACTGGTGTGGTCCATACGCTTCACTGACCCACACAACACTATCATCATTATTCTTGAGGCCCATGAATGACATCTATTTGTAAAAAAAAAACAACAACAAAAAACTTATTTTCCATCTTCTTGGATACAGCATTCACTGAGTTATCTTGTACTTTTCTGTGTGTATCTTTTAACCCATAAATTCAGTCTTCAAATGTGTTTATTGAGTGTACTCTGTTTTGGAAATTGAATTTCACTCAAAATATGAGTGTAGAACATCTATGTGTGCACAGGAGCCAACAGGCTCATGGTAGTATTTACCTATTAATGGTCCCATGAACTGAAAAATCCATGTTCCCAGCTCCAGTGTCCCTGTGTTAATTTTTCATTTATCTCCTAATTGAGTGTATATACAGTATATTCAATGAAAAGGTTTTCTTAAATTTGTATACAGGTGATGCACTGCAGTGCCAAAAGACTGCTTCTCGTAGACTAACCCTTGTAAAAAGGATAGACTACATGTGATCATGGTCTGACTCCACCTTCAGCTGGGTTGACAGTTCAACATGTGGGAAATTCTGGATAAAGTTAAAAGTACATTTCTGGGATGTCTAAATTACTGCTTTCAGTTGATTCTTTAGCAATCGGATTCAAGATCAACATTCTAAAACCGACTGTGGCACCTGAACACTCCTCCTTTCTTTTCATTGATTAGCTACATGAGGTTGTGAGATTGTGTCCAAGTGAGTTTACGTACTTTCAAGAGTTCATTTTTCTCCTGCCAACATATGTGACCTCCCCCAGTGGGTGGTCTCCTCTGCAACCACATATTATACTGAACAATACTGGCCTATGAGATTTCCTTCACCTTTGTCCTCACAGTGCGATCCAGTTATATTAAAAAAAAAAAATTAAAAAAAAAAGGTATGCTCTGGATAATGACAGACATTTTTGACTGCAGGGGGACTTTAAGGTGCTCACTGGTGCCACAATTTACTTTCAGTTGGGAGAATAATTTGAGATTTTTGGGCACTATTTTTGTGCTACAATAGCTTTAGGGAGTGAATCTGAAAATAACCGTCCGTCTTAGGAGAAAAAGTACAAGGAAAAGCGCGCACACGCTTCAATATCAATAAAATTACAACTTATCCCTTCAAGAGTACATCACCTCCCAGCAATCCTGCCGTAAAAATAAATCACATTGCTGACGATGATTTGTTACCATAATTCTGTACTGTTCAGATGGGAGGGTTTTTTTTTTCCAAAAAAGCTTAAAACTTAAGTTAGGGGAGGTCAGAGGAGAGCTTTTTAACATGAATAAACATGCCTATTATAAAGGATTCTTTGTATGTGAAAGCCCTTAGAGAACTGAAGGTCCTACATTTCAAAAGCAAATGAGTATTTTGAATGCAAAGCAACAAAAAAAAATGTTTTTTTGGATGCAGTTGGATAAAATAAAAAATAGCACGTTAATTATTTTTTCTTTATGTATGCCATTAGGACCACTTCAGATAAAGGATTAGTTTTCTCCCTCAAATATTTGAGATATACAGTCATACTCTACTCTGAGGTACTGAATCTGCTAGTGATTTTAATAGTCTTAATAGACATAATATTTGTTATATTTTCCAAAATATTTACAAAAGAAAGAAGTGGTTTATGGGATGTGCACAGTGTATGTCTCCTACAGATGTTCTGGCAGCCTTCGTAAGCAAATTGTTCCTTATTAAGAACTGGACATTAATCTATACCTGGGAACCAGACACAAAAAGCAGATGATGCATGATGCATTTCAACCAAAATAAAACCAAGAAAAATAGTATGACTGTCACTGTGCAGGCCTGTCTCTTAAGTGACTCTGATCCAGAAAACTCTCCTTCATCATTTCCCCTGATTACTGCCTCGGCAGCAACAAAACTAGTCTCTCGCTTCCAAGGGCACCGAGCATAAATGGTCATTAAAATACCTCTGAATGTGGAGCACCTTGGCTCTCTGATGTCTTTAATCTTTGTGAAGTTGAGATTTAGCTTTCCCTGCCAGGGACACTAATGCAGGGTGCAATTAGGAAGGGGATGATTTGACCCTCTCTGCTTTTAATAGACCTGCTTTAGGGGGCATGATGACATAATAAACATTTTAGTTATTATGACATCAATGGAGTACAAATAACTAATCATAACTGACAGAAAGCACAAATAATTAACCTCCTGCAAAAAAAAAAAAAAAAAAAATTTGAATTTTCTTTGCAGGTTACATTTTTTTTAATGGTTTTAAAACATGGAGAAAAAAATAAATTGGCAATATGACTAAAATTAATCATATTACACTGAATAATGCAATGCAACTCAGGATGTCTGAACTGTGTGCTTACCATCACCGTCCTGCACCACCAGGACTCCAGTGTCTCTCATCACAGATGTAATGCGCTCATCCGTTTCAGTTGTTTGGGAACTGCCCGTCCCGCTGCCATGACCCCCTGACAGCTGACAGATGTTTCATGCTCTCTTATTTCAAATCAAACAACTTCCTTTAAGCTTCCACACATGCACTGATATCACATTGTGGACTTGCTCATGAACTCTATGACAAATTTGTGGCTACTCGCAGCAGGTTTTCTTAATTTGGTGTCATCTATGGTCACGTTGCACACTGTGGCATGAAGAACGCTGAGCTACGACAAGGCTGTTTATATCCCATTAATATATGATCAAGAATGGATATCAAAATGAAGATCTTCGTGGCACCTGCAGGTATGAATAAATGGCAGCTCATGGTTCAGCCATCTTCCCGTGGTTTAACTTCAATTTCAAGAAAATAAGAAAATGTGTGTGAATATGTCTTTTTAGCAATAATACATAAAAGTAGTAGTATTTCCTGCCCTGTGACGGACTGGTGACCGTCCAGGGTGAGCCCCACCTCTCGCCCAATGTCAGCTAGGATAGGGTCCAGCCCCCCTTAATGGATAAGTAGTACAGAAAATGGATGGATGTATGGGCCTGACTTGTGTTATTGTCTTCCCCATCATCCTTGTGGCAGGTAGTAAATGCAGACAGACAGCTGTTCAGCCACCCAACAGCGTGTTTTGCTTTTCCCTTTCTTCTTTTTTTCCCCTTTTCTTCTTTTTTCTATACCACCTAAGTTGGTACGCGCTCAGCTCCAAGTGACCCCACTCATGTAGCTGGGACTGCAGTGGGCTCGGTTTACGAAGCAGCTGGTTCATCGTGATGCAGGCCCGGTGTGATCACTGTGTGTACTATTTCTAAATTACAGCCCCTGCTGATAAAGCTTTGGCACCCAGTACTTGGCTCCTGTTTACCGCTGCTGCCTCCATGATCCCTTCATCTTGATTAACATGAAGATGATATCCACCCCTTCCACACAAACACTCCTCATCCTGTGCACTTCTGTCTGCAGGGGGAAAAAACGGTGAAGCATTGATTTTCTAAAGCGGCCATCTGATGCAGAATGATTTAGCAGCCCCCTCGCCCCTCCCTTGGTATGAACTCAATGGTCGAGCCTGTCCAGGGCAGCGCTGAATAACTCAGACTTGCTGATGGATTTGGATGAGACCTTGTCCGCCCTCCTGTCTCCATAGCAGCAGTAATGATGGCAGCAGTGCCAATAGTGCACACCATGCAGACGGCCATCCATAAAGATAAGAGGAGCAAATCACAGCTAGTGTCTTTCAGTGTAAATTAGTGTCCATCCTCTTGAATTACAGAGCTAACCTGTGCCTTATCTACAATTACTGCAATTATCAACACACCATGACCACAGTCACATTTAAACAAGAGAGCCCAATACGCCTTTCATCGGGGCAGGGGTGTTATCTGACACCAAGTTACTGTCCCCTCCAGCGGTCAGCACCACTGCTGGAACAGGAGTGTTGAAATTACCACCAAGTGCAAACATCCCCCGGATTCACACATGTACGCTTTAATAGACATCTCTCATTCTGACATCCTCTCTTGGTTTTAAAGCTCGGAGGTTTGTTTTTAACAGTATTGATGGGAGCTGTTTTAATGGGATTGTATCTTGTACTGAGCATTTATTGATTTAAAAAAACCAAAACAAACATACATGTTGATAATAAGGAAACGTAACGTGTAAATGAAATTGTTATATTTCAACTTTTTAGGGATCACACTGTCAACACTCAAACGAAGAAGTCCTTGAAATACAGCAGCTCTGGATGTTTTAAGCTGTAAGGGTTTTATCCTTTTAGTTGCTCAACACACACTTAAACATCAACCAGCAGTGTGTGTGTGTGTGTGTGTGTGTGTGTGTAAGTGAGAGTGTGTGGTGATTTTCCAGTTTAGACACAAGGGAAGAGGGAGGAAGCCTTAGAAATAGGCTGTATTCTTTAGCAGTTTAACATTCAGGGCATGCAGCGGCACAGAGATGAAAGGAGCTCAAAAGGTTTAGTTTGGCTTGCAGAATGAAACAGCTTCACTGTGTGTATGTATAATATAAATGTTGAGGTTGCTCTATAATAATTAGAGAAAGGATGGTTCAGTAGGTTTAATAATATTTTCCAAATCAATTTACTATGGCTATAAATGAAGCCGACTGCAAGACAGACAATAAGTCATGCAAACCTCATTAGGCGTTCCTTTTGTGAGTGTGCGTCTGCAGTAGTTATTGCATTTAACTATAATACAGATTATGCGATAATAGCTAATTAAATTCAAAGTTCACTGTGGTCACGGAAATTGATTTCATGCAGGGAGCATACCTTTCTGTAACATTTAGGTATGGCAGACTGCCCTAATTGCTTGACAAACTGAATTTGTCCAACATTTAATGTAACAAAGCCGCCACATTGCATTATTTTTTTAACGGTTATAATGCAGCAACAAGTAAAGTTCATCTGTGAATGTCAATTCTGAGTGAGGAATTAATTCAAAGGCAATCAATCGGTTTTTTTTTTCTTCTCAGAGCTGAAATTATATTTAGTTTGAAATTATAATTATTTTGGTTTTAATATAATTTCAGGATTGAGGTTTTTTTAAAAATTATAATTAATATAAGTACGTCCTACAGGCTATTCACTCTGAAAGGTACAGAATTGTTGAAGCATTTACACTTTCATACATTCATCCTAAACTATTTAACTACAAAAATGTGTGTGTGTGTGTGTGTGTGTGTGTGTGTGCGCGCGATCATAGCAAAATGTGGCGAGACCCCTTTTGTCACAGGAAGCACAGACGCAGTTTTGAGTACTTGGGCATGTGTGTATGTGTGTGTGTGGGGGGGGGGGGGACTGATTGACACTGTAATAGAGCTGTGAAGGAATGAGTCCTAAAACACCCAGTTCCTTCCTTTCAAAGTCAATGAGCTTTTTTTTGATTGGGTTGTCCAGTTAAATGGCTGAAATAAGATCTGCAGTTCATACTGGCTTTAGCTATGTTGTTCTGTAGCATGATGCAAGTGGCTAAATGAGACTACAGAGGTTGTCACGGACATCAAATGTCATCACACTGAAACAGCCTGGAGCTCGCTGCGGTGACGCTGACATCCAACGTTAGCTTTGTACTTCTAAGGAGCGCATTTATGCTTCAGAAATCACAAAAGTGCTGCTCATTTGTGGAGATTATCTTGCGAAACAAAACTGTTGAAGTCTTAAGTATTTGTTTACCATCGAATTTATTACCTGCAATCATTTTTCCAAAATGAAAAAAAAAAAAAAAGACATCCCCATAGGTTTTAGTCAATGGAATCACTGCTCTGAGTTAGCCTGCTTCTCTCTCGAGTCACACCTGGGTAAGCTGTGCAGGAATGAACTGAGTGTGGTCCAGGAGAGCCTACCAGAGAAGAAAATTATTAAAAAAGGTGCATGTCGCTGATCAAAGTGAAGCGTGACGTAAAATACCCATGTGATTATACATTAAGGACTGCGTCATACTTATGGATCAGTACATTAGCATGTGAACTGGCTTCCCAGCAATTGTGATCCAAACTCAAGATGGTCTCCAGTTTGTGACTGTGCAGGAAGGCCCACAGTAATGTGGCTGCACAGAGCTAACAACAGTTACTTTTTATTTAACTTTACGATTTATTTACATTGTAAGTAAAGTGTTCCGAATTCAAGTCACACAGGCTATTGTTGTAGCATACTTACACATTCAAATTTACTGACTGGATAATTAGTTTTCATGAGAGAGAAAGATTGATCAAGGACATTCAAGGCTGGAACAAGGAAGCTTACGATTACTTTCATATCTAATATTCGTTTTTCAAACATGAAGACGGCTCTTAAAATATGAAAAGTAAAATCATGTAAGAAATAACGTAAATTGTAAAATTCTGCACACAATCTTGGCAGTGTTTAGTCAAAAAGACACTTAGATCCAAGATGTATTTGGGAGCATTGCAGAAAGGCTATCTGGTAACTAAAGAGCTGCTGGTTTGATCCCCATTTCCTCCAGAGACCGTCTTGAAGTATCCTTGAGCAAGATAGTGAATCCTTTACTGATTCTGATGAGAAGGTTGATGCCTCCATGGCAGCCCCCCCCCCCCCCCCCCATTCGTGTGTGAATCAGTCAACACTAGAAAGTGCTTTGAGTGCCATAAAGGTAGAGAAGTACTATATAAATACTCCATGAACTGTTTATTAAGCGCCATCAACGACAACTTCTTCTGTTCACGTGTTTTCAATTTGAAAAATTCCTTGAAAGAAAATTGGCAGTAACATGCATGGATTCATTTACTCTTTCCCGTACGCGTTAGTTGCCAATTATCCTTGATCAGATCTTTCACTTTATTTAACTGCAAAGTTAGTGGATACATTCACAGTTTGGATACTAGCTACAATAACTGTCAGTCATCTACGTAGACGAAACAGACAGAGCAACAGCGGAGGACAGAAATGAAATCTCCCAGCTCCTGACATGCAGGCACACAAAGTCATTTAGCTAAGTAGCGCCTTCACCATTTTCCTCAACAAAGATTTGTTGAACTACAGATTTGTACAAGCATTTACAAATTGGATTTTTAATGTATTTTTTTGCTAATGTTTATAATGTATATGTTTGAAGACCGCCTCGTCAGTCATACTGAACAATTGTGAGAAAGAGAAATACACACAGTTTATGTGTACTGAGAGTCTCCTATAAAAATGTGATTGCATTAAAATCATATTTCTAAAACTATGCTTTAAACATAATTATTCAACCAAAAATGATCTTTCTTGCTCAAGTTCTATACAGATAAGAATGAAGAATTTTTCCTAGCAAAGCAAAGAATTTTTTTTGACTGTTTTGGAAAAGAAATTCGGATAAAATTAAGAGTAATACAAATGTTCATATGACCCTTCTACTACCTTTGTCCTGCCTAATACTGTCAGGCCAGAATTCCTAATGACGTACAGCCTTTTTTCCTTGACAAGTTACAGCTCTCCAGAACTAAAATGACACACTTTTTTAGATTATTATATTTTTTTATTATATTTTTTCTGTTTTCTTGTTTTTTTTTTCCCCCTTCTGTGTAACAGCTGCAAAGAGCTTTTTGTTGCCATGTGCAGGAAAATGTGCTCTATAAATAAATTTGCTTTGTTTTATAGCCTCACGTACTAAGTGCACAAACAGATGCAGACTGCAGAATCCATACAAAGTGATTGAAATTAATAAACAAGCAGTAAATTCAACATTTGCGTGTCAGTTCAACATGGATTTTCAGGGCACCGAACATGGCCTTGTGCTCTCGCTCTTTAGATTCAATATAAACACAATTTACGGTTCAAAATATTGTTTTACAGCCAACGTAAGATGTTAAACCTAGAGGCCTGCAGATCCGGGCTTCAGCTGCCCGGTGTGAACCAATTTGAGAAAAAAAAACAACAACAAACCTTTTCAAGGTCAGGTACTCTAGCTGATGAACTATTGTTCAGAACATTTTTATGTAAAAGAACAAGAAAAGTGTTGGATGGTGTGAGCTTAGCATGCTGCCAGGCCTAAATTCAGACACCGCAAAGCTCAGGTGTAAATGGAAATGATGAGTGCAATTCTGTTTCATTGTAACCTTGTATTAGTTATTAGCACCCGCATCCAGACATTATAATTGAGAAAGATCTTGAAAATATTCTGAAAGCTTCGGCGACAAAAATTTGCCGACCTCAGGATACTAAATTATGAACTAAATAACGGGTTCGTTGTAGAGCAGCTCAGAGTTGCTCACCGCATCCCTGTGCCAACGCGTATCGGTCTCCCTCCGTTTGGTTTCCTCATACAGACCTTTTTCGTTAACTTGAGGCTATAACATACGTAGATATCTCATTCCTACAACTCTGTAACTCATTTAGGCACAAATTTTCTTAAATTGTGGCCAAAACATGCAGTGACAGAAACTAAAATGAAGGCCTTATTTCACAACAGAGGCAGACTTTGAGTGCCAGACAGAAAAAATGGTGGCTTCAGCAGAACTCTAGGCGATCAACTTCTCTTAATCTATCCATAGATCAGTTATATCATGATAAAGGTTTATGATGATGAGTCTCTCAAAGCACCCCATTACTATTCAAGTGACCGGACTGTCATTATTTGAATGTTACAGGTATTTAGGGGTTTGGTTTTCATCTGATTAATAACTACCTCAGCCTTCCTGCTGGATTTTCAGTTTCGCTTAAGCTTCTCGTGCACCATCCTCATTACTTTTGCTCGCTTGGTTCTATGATCGGACACTAAAACGGAAATACACACAAACACACACGCGCAAAGCAGCAAAATACAGTTGTCTCACCGTCTGGGGTTGTAGAGGGGCTATGTAAGAGAGCCTTGCTCTGCAAAAAAAAAAAACGCTGAGGAGGACGACATCATTCCAGAACAGATCATTAAATGCTATTAGCCTGTCATTTCATCTAAGAAAACATTTTCTCGATTCCTCTGGTTAGCAAACAGCTTTGGGGTCACAGCTACAGACAGGCAAATGAAGTAGGGCCACTCACCCCGATGGTGCTGGTGGGACTGACATAGAGACTAATGTGTTGTCAAAGGCTCGTGGTATAATTACACACAGAAAAGAGCAACGGATGTTGGATGATCTGGTTTGTGCTTTTGAGGACATGCAAGAAATAAGTATAAAATTAACATCCACTGAGCTGTGTAATGTAAAACAGTGATTCACGTTAGGCAATTAAATGTTATAGTTGCAGGCCAATTGGGAAGTTAAGTGTTGGATGATTAGAGTAGATGAATGCTAATCATCCATAATGGATGAGATGAAAAAGTGATTTCCACATATTTCAGGACATTAGACAGTGGATTGTAGTGGTCATACACACCAGGCCAAAAAAAAAAGAAAAAAGAAAAAGAGAAAGTAAAACGGATTATCAAGATTTTTATGTACAATAAATGGAAAATAATCTGCAAACCCCTGAGAAAGAAAATCAGCTTGTCTGACACACAAATGGCCTTAACAACAATAATACAACATTGGTCGATGCAGAGTGACACCCAGATGCATTTTCAGACCTGATGTTCCTATCAGCACAGATCAGCAGGACAACATAATTTGTCTCTGCCTTCCAAAACGGTTAAAAATCAGCAAACACATAAATAGGTTTTATGATGTGACAACTCTGTGATGAAGGTGTTGGTAGGTTTAGGGAGGCATCGTGATTTGTGTTTGCTCCTTAGTGGCCTGTGCCATTTTTCATTATACTGGAGCCACAGATTTCGCACTATTTTAACTAGAAATGCAGCATTTATGTCACATCACGTGTCCTGTCACAGTTGCCTTTGATCACCAAAATCTCTGCAGGTCATCTTTGAATCCCGGTGGACTTTTTTTTTTTTATTTAAGAAATCCCCAGGAGGTGTTCCCAAGGTGTTATGTTCATTTGAGTGATGGTGATGGTACATAATTGACCTTTTACCACAAAAATCTTTAGATCATCATCTAATCCCACTGGACATTTATGTCAAATTTGGATATCCTGACAGTATAAACCCACCAGGTCCAGCTGAGGCATAAAAATAAAGCAATCCGTCCATTTTCTACTACTTCTTCTGTTAAGGGTTGCGGGGGGGGGGGGGGGGGGGGTTGGAGCCTATCCCAGCTGCTTTCGGGGACAGGCAGGGTTCACCCTGGACAGGTCGCCAGTCCATCACAGGTCACACACAGCACATATAGACAGACAACCATTCACACCTACAGTCAATTTAGAGTATCAATCAGCCTCGTCCCCTCTTGATGTCTTTGGACTGTGGGAGGAAGCTGGAGTACCAGAGAGAACCCACACAGGAACAGGGAGAACATGCAGACTCCACACAGAAAGACCCCGTGCCTGAGCCGGGGCTCAAACCCGGAACCTTCTTGCTGTGAGGCAACAGTGCTGACCACTGCACCACCCTGCTGCTTGCAAAATCTGCCCTTAATTCATTTTAAAAGATAGTGGACAAAGGAATATTAAGTATCAGAAAATACACTTGTTTACAGTTACATAACCTAAATATGTTTTTAGAATATGTCAAATTAACTCAAAAGTTAACTTACACATGTGACATTTTGTTCTTCACGTCACTGGCCTCATAGCGTAATTGCCGTGGTCATATTTTTGCCAAAATGGAATATCTGCCTAACTCATCTAACTGACTAACCTAAAAGTGTGAAAATGTTTTTGTTTGCTTTTTTCAAAATCCTTAAGATATGACTTAGGCAATTATGCTATAAGGCTAACATTGTGAAGGCTTACATTCACAAGTAAAGCTAAAAACATTCTTTCTTTTTTTTTTAATCAAAATATACAGTACATGACTAGAAATGGTGGTTTACATGTGAAATCTCATTACACACATTCCTAATCACCTCATCAATTCCACAGTCACATTTTTGATATTGTTGATAAGATTTATCCACCCTGACATACAGGCTGAAATGGCGCCATTCAGTCATATTTTAAGATCTCTTGTGTGTGGTGCGTCCCTGCAAACAGCTTCATGAATCAATACGACTCCACAAGGTCACAACACTGCCTAAATGGAGACTAAACACAAGATTAATATGGCTCAAGGTTTTGATAAAGGTCAATTTGGAAAACTATGCATAGGTTTGAAACAATTACCACCGGTGATCTGGCCCCACCTGCAAAATTAGAGTTGCCATGGATACTAGTTGAGCAGGAGATGTCGATGCCTACTGTGCATGACAATGTCTTAAATGCATTCATTACATTTGTGTTTACCTGTGGGTAAAAACCGACACGGATGTTTCCTGAATAAAAAACAACAACAACAACAACAACAACAACAAACAGTTGGGATACCAGGAAATGCATTACATTACAGTTACAATAATCTATATTTTCATATTGGTTGTTTTTGCTCGGTAGAACTGCAATTTGTACAGCCATGCCCACCTGATAGGATATCAACATTCACAAGATGTGCAGCATATGTACTTAAATGTAGCCAATAATTCTTTTGGGGTTCAATTTTGAAATCAGAGTTAAAGAATATTTGAGGACCGCGATTCAGTGAATAAATCTCACAAAAGAAACTCGCTCAGTACTTCTATTGTTAATTATTTCAGGTTAGCGAACTTTCAGTATTCTTGGTCAGTAATATGCAGGGCAGGACTTAGTGAGGTGAATCATGTCCACGTTGGTGAATCAGCTGCAGACATGGGAGCTGTAGCTACAGTTGCTGAATATGATAAAATAAATGTAGCGTCTTGGCTCATATCAAATCATACTGGAGCGAAAATGCAATATACTTCACACATTATGACTGTATTAAAGTTATTTAAGATCATCTGTTGAGTATTTTTTTCTGCATCATGGCAATTTACATTACAACCCAGAGGTCAATTACACTTTCACGGAGCACAAGGAAGAAGTAAAGTGTGTCCAGAATCATGCTGTTGCTCCCCCCTGGGCCACAGATAAATGTGAATCTGAGGGCAAACCAATAATTTCCAGTTTTGCTTTATAGCTCACATGGAGAGGAGAGGATGATAGCTCAGCACGTGCATGAGAAAGCTGAACATCTGCTGCATTTGGTTCCAGGTTGCAGAGTTTGTAATTAAATGTTATATCTGGGGAGACTCTGGTAAGACTGGCAGAGCTGTTTATTCAAGATATGGCTGCCATCAGTAAGATTTGCTAATATTGTAATTCAACAGATATTAACAAGTTTGCGATAGAAAAGATGATAAAAGCTTTAATTTTTTCCACTTTTTTTTTGCCTGTAAGATGACTTGGTGCAGTGACACTGCCACTACTGAGTTTTAATTAAACCCCCAAACACAAGAGCTGTCGATAAAGTCTTCGCAACTTAACGCCTTGTGAGTTGCTGCCATAGATGTGAAGAGATTGGTGGGGTTATTTACACCTTTGGGGCAGAGTTAATCTGCCTTGATGCTCCTGGATCTCTAATCAAATAGAAAGAGATTTTAAATATCACCGAATAATCCACCGAGGGCTTGTGCCAAGGAGCCAACATGGCACGCAAAGGGCTCATATTTGTCAAAACGAGACAAAAAGTTCAATGAGCAGCATGCATATTGAATACATTTGCAAGACCATAACCTCACCACTGTGAGGGGAAAAATATTACAACTAGGGGTAATATCCAAATGAATGAGAAGGGCATAGTTGCATTACAACTTGTAGTTACCCATTTAACAACAATTACAAATCACAAATGATAGATTGTTTTAAAAAGCTTAATCAACCCACTAGAATATAATTATCAGCAGAGAGGAATGATTAAAAATAGGTTGAAGCTCTGGCATGGTGCAATTCCAAATGGACACATTTATGAGGTTGCACACCAGACTAATTGTTGTAATTTTTGAAGATTTACCTCATGTTCAGAGTTTGATTACAGCAGCCGAAGCTCAAGTACCCGACAGCATAAAACCAACGGCAAACTAGATCACATAGGTGTGACCATGAGACAGGAAGTGATCGGCAGCGGTTGGATGTCGATGTACATAATGGAAGTAATACCATTTACAAAAATTGCGCATTATTTCACCAAAGAAACTGAGACTTAATAATAGGAAGCAGTTTTCAGACTGTGTGTTAGGTTGTTGAAGCTGAGACAGGCAATACTCGCGAGGTTTTTTTTTTATGCAGTCATCTTGTTACCACAGAATAACAAAGTTTGTTAGCCTGTTATAAGATAATATCCTGCTGTAATGTGATATGCCATTAAAAATTTAAAGTAAGTGTGGCTTGAGTTTCAGCCTCTGGTCTTACAAGCATAATCTTTAACAGTGGTGGGTGGCTCGACTCGACAGTGTCAGCTCCTTTGAATCAACGTGTAAAAGAATCAAACCTTTTGGACAGAAGGATAAAATATTAATTCCAATACACTGATTGTGAATCCTGATTGCATCTGTATTCAATTCAAACAACTTTATTTATCCCTCTGAGGCAATTCAGTTGCAGTTCAGCAGTCCCATAAAAAACAAAGACAGAACAACAAAAATCAGTCGAGCACAGAGACGCCAGTCAGTGCATAGGATCAGCACTTGGGACGAGAGCAAGGCAGCGAGCACACAGGTCGCCATGCATGGACACAGCAGGGACCATCACTCAAGAATAGAAATACGATAAATAAATAATAAATGCATAAATACATGTAATGGTTCTCACTTTACAATGCTTGGCCTCTTTGCTGTCCCGAGGGAATTCAACAAAATTCTGGACTCAAAACTTAGTCCGAGTGACTCATGACCTGTCGAACTTCCGGGACCACCCGTGGTTTCCTGAGGGAGCTCAGGTCTGTCAGCTGGAATCCAAAGATCTTGGAGCAGACTTTGACAATGCTGCTGAGGCTGGTCTTCTCCTTTACTGACAATCCATAAAACCAGTGGTGGTTTTCTGGCTTACCATGTATGCAGAACGCTCGCTTATCATGTATGCAGGCCACAACCTGTGACAAAGTAACAAATGTGTTTTGTTGGACACTGAAAAGTTTTGATCATTTTCACCTCGACACCAACCTGCATGGGGTCATTCTCCAGTCCATCAAACTCACGATTCAATGCAAAGGAAATATGAAAGCGGCACCAAATGAAACAGAAATAAGGTCTAACTTGACTGCTGGTGCAATCCAAAACCATGCATGCCAATCAGCTCTTTGATTAAAAAAAAAATGGTTCCAGGAGTTCAACTATAACTTTCACTGACTGCCATCACGGATGAAATGTTTCTGCGCATGCATCTTTTAAATTTCTTCAGTTGACAGAATTTAAAAATAGAATACACACACATCAGCGTGATCTGGGATAAGATTTCACTTTTTGAACTCTGAGGTGTCTGACTGGTGTGACGCTGCCTCTTAGTTGTAATATGCATAACTCATCAGACACGCATGTTGACTCAGAACAACAAGGTCTTGGTGTTAAATCCCACTGCAGCTGTCTGACCCTCTATAAAGTGTTTGCACACTAAATAACATCAAACTCGCATGCACACACACACGCACACACACACACACCTCCAAGCACAATATGCTTTGTACGTCTGGCCTTTCAACATTTCTTTTACTCAAAGCAGTCAATGACACTCAGAAAAATCTCACTTTGAGCGAAAGAAACTCTGACACACAAGAATAACCTTAAAACACTCATAAGAATGCATTTCATCCAATGTGGCAAGTACTCAGGGTTTAGACCAGCAGCCACACACACTCTTAGAGGAGCAGCACTACTCCAATACAGTTATTTGCTTTGATGTCCTGTTCCTGTCATCACAGATAAAATAGTTCCAAGTGATCTTTCCCCAAAAAAATGAGTCGATTTGCACATCCTCCAGACTGGAACAAAGAGCTATGTATGTAACTCCATTGTCCATCTCCAATGAAACCAATCACATTCTAAACCAGGTGGAAAAAAAAACTCAGAGGGGAACTCTTTGATTCTTCAATACACTGGTTTATATGCATATTTCTTGGTTTATTCACATATCCAATACAACTGTGAGCGCCTTTAGGCCCAAACTTCTGCTGAAAGGATTAAGTTCAAAGGCAAGCGAGAAAATTACTCACAGACTGGAAGTCTTCAGCCGTGCAGTGGTCCTTCTTAAAGGGACAAGACCTCACCATGTCTCACACAGCCTTTTCCACTCAAACTGGCCACAGCATGAAAACTCTGCTTTTGGTCCCATTGAGGTAACTTTCCCTGCTCACATCCTACATGAACGTCAAACACTGACTCAGCAGGTATTTTCCAGATGTTCTAGCAGACTTTCTAAGAGGATTTACATCACAGTATGTAAGGAAAGTTTTCTCTTGCTCCACCTTTCCATTGAGTTCAATGATACGATGGAGTTGAAAGGATCACCACTAACACTGTGATGGACGAAGAGAGGATCCTCAAGAGTTGATGACATGCACCAATATGTGGAGAGCGAAAGAGAGAGTGAGGGAAAAAGAAAGAGTGCGAGAGAGAGAGAGAGAGGGAGAGGAGAGGAGAGAGGTCTTTTGGGGGAAATAGCTGCAATTTTCTTTCCTGTGGATTAGAGTGGAAATAGTGCAGGGGGGGGACACTGGGTCAGTTCCATGCCAAACCATCAAAATGTGTTGCTGAGCTGTTCATAATAATAAAATAATAACAATAATAATAATAATAATAATAATAATCTAAGCCTTCATAAGGAACATCGGGTTTACAAGGAACATTGAGTGAAGCAGGAAGGAACACAATTTCTGTTAAGATGCATCAGCAAAAGCTTTTTCATCTATCACACAAACAAGAAGCCAAGTTCAAATCAATGTAGCCCATTATAAAGAAATTCAAGGTTTATGCAAAATGGAAGTTAATGAAAGCTTCCATTAAAATCTCTCTTTTGTCTGACTGAGAAAAGACTTTGTAATGCATTTTGTCCGTCCCCCCCCACCCCGTCCCCCGTCTTAATAGAGGAAAGAAGAAAAAAAAAAGTTCAGTGATGGACAATCAAGTTTAATTTTTGTGTCAACCTAACAATAAATCTCAGAGGGTTTTAAATAAAGTTTTATCTTGACAGCAAAGCAACAAACACAAATTGGTGGTGTAACCGTTTTCTCTGAAAACTAGGATAGTAAAAATGACAGCTTAATTGTGTACATAAAAAACGGAGTGTGTTTCATATGCGTGTGTGTTTGTGTTGTTGTAGGAGAATAAAGGTATGACAAGACAGACATTCCCTCTCCAATCTCCAGACGCGGTCATTATACGATACACTGCACTAGACTTCTCAGAGAATTAAAGCATTTTCTCCAGCCGAGCCAAAACAAGCGGCAACCTCTGCCCCTGAAAAGTGAAGCCAACTCTGTGTGCCAAAAACTGCAGTTCTTCAGGTGACCACTTGAGGCAGGCCCAGAGAGCGCATCAATGTTAGGATATCAGAAATAAGCACGTTTACATGTCGCATGCCACATTTTGGTGTAGGCAGACATCCCTCCTCCAGCTACTGCTGCTCTCTGGGTTCCAAAGTGATTTGCTGTGCTTCCATTGAGTCTGACTACAGAGGACATTGGGTTGAGCGTTATGTCCAGTGAGACACGTCTTTGGCTAAATGTAAGAGGTGCAGGTTTGTTAGCAGCTGTTGAACTACCTGGCATTCAGAAACCATATTTTTTAAATTAACTCCTGCATAATTGACTGTCGTCAAAGTTGACATTTCCAGTCCATGTCTTTACATCAGCCAGCGCCACCATCTCATCCAAATACGGTTACCTACCTCCGGCTGGAAAAAAAAAAAAAAAGCCAGGATAGTAATGATAGTAATGTCAAAAACGTCTAAATGGAGTACAGTGCAATTAAGGTCCGCCCACACTGGAGGGAAGAACAGTTATTTCGCTCTCCACTGACTTTGTACTCTGTTGAGGTCTCTCAATGTCAGTTCCATCTGCTAGCGAAGAACCGGGAGGTGACTCAAAGCTGCTGTATGTTGGCATGAACTACCAGCAGGGTAAAGAACCCGACACACGTCTTTAGACGCTGCGGAACTCAATAACTGAGCCATTAAAGGCGAGAGACAAGTGGTGAACCAGGGCATTAATCACATTCTGTGACATTATGGTATTACAAAAAGCACAGTTCATGTACAAAGGTAGAAATCATTTGCAACCAGGTTTTATGATGGGGGGGGGGGGTATAATAAAAGGGAAATTCAATTTTAAAGAATAAAAAAATTTCCTAACATAATGAAAATGTTTTCAAGATCAATCTGTGGAGTAAAACTATTGAGAAGACTCAACGTAGGACAGGAACAATGTCCAAACCTCATCCAGTTTAAAACCAGGATAAACTCTGAAAAACTAAGATTTACCCCAGTGCAGGGATGGGCAGTCTCCAGGGTTTATATGCAACTACATATTACTGTTTACACAGGTTCATGTGTACGAATGTACATGGGAGCATGAGTACAGAATATTAGTATTTATTTGTAGAGTAAAAGTCTACTGAATATGTAGCCTATTAGATATATTCAATGAAGATGAATAACTGGTTAAAAATCATATACAATGGTTATATAAAGTACTGATTGTTAATCATCGTTATAATGTTGCTTATTAGTTATCGATTACTATAGAAAATTATTGATAATAAGTGATCGGTGAATCAGGGGTTAGGATTAGTTTACACTTGTTGCTCCTTTTCTTACATGTAAATGAAGATTTTAAAGGGACCGTGGATGGATTTTTTTTTTTTTTTTTTTTACATGTTCGAAATTAACCCATGAATGAATCAATATGGGGCATCAACATTAATGCGACAACTCTCAACCTGACACCCTGCAACAAACATTTCGTCCCCGATTAGTCGAGCTAGCGCAGCAGCTAACGTACAGCTAACACCTAACCTGGAGTTTCTGCCCACAACCTGACCAGAGCTCAACCACTTGGCCATGACACTGGAAAACGACTACATCAATAAAGCCCAGTTCGCCTTCTAACTGCTCCAAGCGTTAATAATACAGAGATATAATGAAACCTTTTGTTTTCAGCTTGATAAAAACATTTATATTCAGTGGTGGCGCCAGATTATTTTTTTTTTAATTATTATTCTTTTTTCATTTGCAGGTGCTTTTGGGGGTGTTCATCTTCTCGGTGATGGTAATTTGCTGCCTTACAAAAACACCTTAATCAACACACACACACACACACACACACACACACACACAAAGTAAATGAACAATTAATAGTTTAATACAGTCCGTGAACAAGCTTGTCTACATACGCACCTCTGAATAATTTTTTTTAAAAAAAAGAGAGAAACTGCACACTCAAGACAGCAGCAGGGCCCACACACATGCAGCTAGCATTCCAATTCATTTTACACACACACACACACACACACACACACACACACACACACACACACCAGCCTCAGATAAGTTCAACCAACTGCCAGTTACCAGCACCTTCGCTAATAAATCAACAATGATTCCACATCATGTTCAACATATAAATCAGCAACAGATTGAAATCAGCGCAACAACTCAGAGTTAGACTCAAACACCGCATGCATCAAATCAACACACAGCCGGACATGAGACAGCCACTCACCCGCTGGTGCCTCCAGAACACCGACGACCCGTCCGGTAGCCCGGTTGGTGGCGAAGGTCCACGGCCCGGTTGCCGGTAGTTCCAGGTTTCTGGTTCCGGTGACCGGTGTCTCGGAATTTCCGCCAACCATTAAGAACAGCCCAGGTCGGTCCAGCTTGACCTCCTCTCCGCGGCACTTTCACGGAACCTGAAACCATCCGCCGCACACCGAACTCCTGTTGCCGGTGCTAAACTATTAAAAACTCACGCGCCAGCTGAAGGGGGCGTGTACGTAGGGTCAAAGGTTAAATACGTCATTGGCTAAATTCTATCACCTGCATGAGTTGGTTCTTGGGTTGTTGTTTTGTTTTTTTAATTATTATTATTATAAAGACTATTTGTTTCTTTATTAATATTTTCATTTGATGTCGGCTATGGGACTGACAAGCTAATAAAATGATAGAATTTGAACATTGTAATAGCAGTGGTCAGCACTGTGGCCTCACAGCAAGAAGGTTCTGGGTTTGAGCCCCGGCTGGAGCACAGGATCTTTCTGTGTGGAGTCTCCATGTTCTCCCTGTTCCTGTGTGGGTTCTCTCTGGTACTCCAGCTTCCTCCCACAGTCCAAAGACATCAAGAGGGGACGAGGCTGATTGATACTCTAAATTGACCGTAGGTGTGACTGTGAGAGTGAATGGTTGTCTGTCTCTATGTGCTGGTCCTGTGATGGACTGGCGACCTGTCCAGGGTGAACCCTGCCTCTCATTGTCCGAAGGTTGGATGGGCTCCAACCCCCCCCCCCCCCCCATGACCCCCAACAGGATAAGTAGTAGAAAATGGATGGAATATTAAAATATAAATAAACAACCCCCTGGTACCACCTGTGTTTTTAATCCAGCAGCATTCAACATCTCAGCCCTAGGTAGCATATTGTAGTGCTTATTGTTGTGATAGTGTTTTGGTTGTTGTCCCCTATAGTGTGTGTGTGGTGTTAACAGGAAAACACTCATCTGACTCTGTTTTATCAGAAATTGAATGCGATACACAATCACGCGTTCAAGGCATTTTTATGTTTGACTCTCACCATTTCACCTTCGAATGATTGAGTGATTTAATTCTGTGAATAATCAATAACTCGGGTGAACTGTAGTCTCTAGTCTCTGGTATGAGCTGGAAACCTGTCCATGATACCATGAACACACTATGGATGTGACTCCGTGCTCCAGTCCCAGTAATAAATCCAAACAGATGAATCAGTTAAATCGAAAGGCAAATATGTAACAAATATGATGCATACAGACTCTCGCTCTGCCACCATTAGGCAAGGAAATTTCCCAGATTTATCATTTTACTGTAATTAACACTCTGCACGCCACCTTTTTTAAACTTTTCCCTGATCAGTCAGCATTCTCCTCATCATTCTGATCAAAATGCATTTCGGTCTATTTCAATGGGCTTGATAATTTATTGTCCAGCGCGGGGCAAAGTGTGGAAGATATACAATTGGGTAAAGCAGATTATTGATAGCCAGTGTGTGTGTGTGTGTGTGTGTGTGTGTGTGTTTGAGGGAGCCTGATAGAGAGAGGAGAAGTTATAATTTACTTGAACACTGTCACTTTTTGACTCGACCTGCCTGAACCTATGATATCCTCTCCTACGCATGCATGACCCCGTCTGACCCCAGGCCCACTTGCTTGTCGCCCGTCACTAATTGAACGTGTGTATTGTCTACCTGCTGAGCTGGAGGAGACATACTGACCCTGTATCTGCTTAGAACATTGAGACAATCAAGGGTGTCAGGAAGCGCTTGCGCATGTTTTATGAGCATGACCTGAAACCTCTTTTTCATCCTGAGTTCCGACTTCGACTCGCTGGTAGAAGACGTAATATTTGTGATGGACGGTGAATCACTTGAGTCGTCCAACTTTGTCCGTTCAAACTTTAGGAGGCGAAAGGTGTGTCTGGTTTAGCTCTGTCGGTCTTACTCTGTGTGTTTCCATCTACCTTTTTTTTCCTCTGATGGATAGCTAGTTAGGCGAGTCACCATTTTTTAATTTTTTTTAATGTAAAGAACTGCACTGCGGGGTCCAAGACAAATATCTGTCACAGTACAGCACGAGTCGACAATCAATTTTTCCTAATTGGTTGAGGTTTACTAATGGCACTGCCAGCATTGCTATATATGTTGTTGTCTGCTGATTTCTGGCAGCAGGGCATTAAGCCCCTGATGACCGCAAACACAAACGGGTTTATTATGCACGTTAGAAGTCAGGAGCAGGGAGTTGAAAACATCGGGTTTGCTTCCTGGCTGGAAGACTAAACTGAGGGCTTATGTGTGCAAACAAAGTTGTACGTAAGAACATTTTGAAAACGAGGCGCAAAGCTTTTAACTTTATTTTAAAGCTAAACATTCAGCTCCTAATCTGCTGAAACTAACAATCTAGACACTGAGGTGAGTTGCAGAGGCGTGGCGGTGTTGTTGATGCGCTGAGTCGGGGGGCTCAGGTGGACTTCAGGCTGCAGGTTTTGAGTGTTGCCTGAGCCAAAGTACATGTTTTTCTCCCTTTCATCATTGCTATCCAACCAGCCTGTTCCCATTCACATCTGGGACTGGTTCCTACGTAAAATAATACACTATAATTCATATGTAACCTGAGCAATCAGCAGCGAGGAGCGAGATGCCATCAGTGTGCAGTGCATTTGTAAGAGTTTGCAGTGAAGAGTTTGTAACATTTGTTTTTATTCACTTTTTTGTTTATATTTTAACCCAAACCTCGATCTCTCCCCGACAAAGACCCTAACAACCACCTTGAACTGTTGTTGTTTTCTTAGAACTGTTGTTGTGTTCATTCTTAGAACTACGCACTACCAGGTGTGCTTTACGTTTCATAAGATATCATACAGAAATTGCATGATCCATCCGGTAGCTTTGACGGAACAACTGTGTGGCGACCACCCTTATCTGGCAGATCCAATCTTTTCCAGTGCAGAGACACTTGGAAGCACGCGTGGACATGTTGCTCCGATCGTGTGTAAATGAAACGTTATCTGTCTATCATGTATATTCTTTTGATGCGCGTGGAAACATTTGTTCATTTAAGGACACATTTTAAGGAGACGGCATTTTTATCACTTGCCTTGGACCTCCACTGCATTCAGAGAAGGTTTGTGAAAATGTGTGTTACAAAAATCCTGTTTTACTCTCTCTCCTAACAGTACTACAGCCCCTCCAACATCCAGACGACGTGTTAATTAGACTTTCTCATTGGCAAAACTAGTAAGTTTTCACGGACTTTTAAAAGCCTGTGTGATAAATCATTTCACGTGATTGACTGCCACATCATTTCCATGCTATTACTGATATCGGCTGATTCACCAACGTGATTAATTTTGTTATCTGAAGCAAGTTAATCCAAGTGTATCTGGGCAAAAATAACGGATGTGCTGCTTCATTTTTACATTCCATTACATAATTTACCCAATAACGTCAAGCCACCAGAAGCCTGGTCTGTTAGACCATGCTGAGAAAATGGTCATCTGTAATCTTCTTAGTTTGTTTATTACTGCTGCATTGTGCAAGTATTAAAATCACATGGCAACAATGGATGTTCATTAAACAGAGATATTGATTTTTTAATCTCGCTCATTTAGAGTTTCTCCAAAACGACTCTGAGCTGGAAGCAGCAGCCGCTGCGGCGGCGGCAGCAGCCAGGAAGGGTTTTTACCTCTTATCACTCCAAATACACCGAAAAACCATGTTATTTCTATATAATTAGTTTCAGAGAATTATAACACCCAGCTAATTGATATTTCCAAGTAATGACATGATGGATTAGAAGAATAGCGGTGCCCCCTTGCAAGGTTCAACCAGACATACTATATCTATCTATAGTATGTGCATCCTTGAGAGAAGCAGTTGGAGGCATTTAGGAAGGAAAAAAGGATGTTGGAATGCGTTAATGACATTGCGGCGTTCTTTACTGGGAAAGACAAGACTGATAAATACAAATCACTGCGTGTGTAAAAGATCCAATTAAAACATAAACGATGGAAATAGAAAAATAAGTCAAATCCATGGTAACGATGAGGCAACAAACTATACGGTGTGCAAGTAAAGAACTGACCAACTGGCTGCCAGCTAGTAAAAACTAAAGGAATAGCATACAGTGGATAGACTGAACATTTATGTCTGTTGTATTTCATTTGATAACATATTTTATTGTGATTCAATATCAGTTGTGTTTCCTATAAATCACTTTTGTAGGTGAGTGGATGTGACGGCCTCGGGACGTAACCTGACGCTTTCTCCCTCTCTCTCTCTGTCTCTCTCTCTGTCTCTCTCTCTCTCTCTCTCTCCCGCTCTCTCTCTTCCTCTGTCTCTCTCTCACTGATATACTCATCATCATCCTTTACTCTCTGTTTGATATCTCACAATGATATCAGACAGATAATGCAATCGTTTTTGTCCGGTCGTCCACTTCCTCCATGTTTGCCTGATCATTTTTTCATTTTCCTCTCCAGAGAAACGTATAAAGAGCTGAGGAGGTAAAACAGCGGCAACAACTCAAAAGGGGAACGACCTTCACCTTGAAAGTCAATGACAGCCTTCATGTCTCTTTGTTCCCGCTAGCAAAGACTTATACTGTATGTCCGCATTGCCTTTATTGATCTGGGTTGTAAAAATCTAAAAATATACATAAAACAACATCAGCGGCTGGTAAGTGCAGGGAGTAAAAGGGTATTGACGATCACCGTAGGGTTATATACTAAATCCATGTGTCGATGAGATCGTCTGCATGTGTTTATATATGAGGGTGCGTGGACGTTGATATTAGAAATAAACAGATATATTTCATATATTCAATATCTATGTGTGTCTAAAAACAGTAGGGAATCAATGTTTGTGTGTGTATATAAGAATACATGTTCATACGATGATAATGGGATGGAAAAAAGATGAAATATAGATTTAACTTGTGATTAATGCAACAGGGTTAAAGGGTGTTACAGTGTTTTTAGGGCATGTTAACTGGTACAGTAGTATTCTGTTTCTATTTCTTTACATGTTGCAAATTAACCCTTCCAACAATCAATAAGAAATATAAGACGCTCTTATAAAAAGGATCTATTTAAAAATGGTGACCCTCAGAGCGGAGACACATCTGTAAACACATCTGTTCAAGGTTACAATCCCATTTTTATTCCGCTTGTTTCTCATGATCAGAAATTTAACTCTGCTCACTTTTTTTTTTTTTTTTTTTTTTTTACACGCACAGATCTAATCCTGCTTAATGCCCCACGCTGTGAAACAAAGTGCAGCGGGAACTTGAACAGTAAAGTTTAAAGGCGCGTCGTTAAATTTGACCACATCACCTCAGCTTATTATTGAATATGTTCACAAGAATCCAGCCGCATATTTAAAGAACACGCAATTTTTACCTGCTCCCCATTGTGCAGTCAGTGGGTTCTGTGTTGATTTAAACTCATCTAATTAATTATTCAAGGGTATTATTTTCTACATTGAATCTATTTCCTGCATCAGCGAAGCCAGTAATGGCTCCCTGAGGATTCCTGAGTGCCACCCTTTCACCTTCTCTGCTTATACTACATTGGTTTCGTAATAGAACCGCAAACAAATTCAACATTAATGCACACACAAATACACATGAACACACAAATCAATGCCTCAAGTGCTTGCAGCATTTAGCGAAGTACTAAGTGAATTTCTGTTCTTGGCAGAGTGTTCTCAGTCCCACTGAAGAGATTGAAAAGACAGGCTGGGGAATGTTCAAAGGGTGTGTGTGAAAATGCAGATATGAAACATCTTTATGGGTTTGATAAAAAACCTTTCTACGCAATGAGTGTGCTTGAATGCGCGCTAATATTCTACCATTTAAATTGAAAGAAAAACGTTCCGGTTGGAATTTTGAAATTTAACCTTTTTCTGAATTTATCATTTTCTGATTAAAACGTGTGCAGTGCTGATATTGTCGGGCGATAGTGACCATCTTGTAGCACGTAGCCTCTTGCCTGGGCCAGATTCTTTACTACACTAGTTTAGTGCTGCCGTGTAGATTGCTAACAAGCTATACAAGTCTCAACAAACTTCAAAAAAAATCCTTTAAAGTCTGTGAGTAAACCAAGTGTGGAAGAAACTTAATATAACTTTATTTGCTTTCATGAACTCACATCAGCAGAAGTTATAACTGGCGTGTGTTTAACTGGACTGGAGGGAAACGCCAGCAAACTTCAGTTCCACCCTCAGTTTAGTCAGTCTGAACATAAACAGGATTATTTGTGGAATATACATTTTCCTTAGCCATGTAAAGAACATAATTGGAATATTATCAGTTTTTAGTATAAAGTAAAAAAAAAAAAAACCATCAGAATACTGGGGAGGGCTTCACTTGTAGAGAGCAGCAGAGGAGTAGACAACCTGTTTTTTCATTCTGCTCCATTCATTTGTCTCAAGGTTACATTAAAGCTGGAGACAAGGTTGAAAATATAAAATTCTATCTTAATTGATTATTGACACTTAATGAAACCAAAAGCATGAAAGTGAGCATCGTTTATGTTGCGCTTTCTCATCCTTTGAGCGACTCAAAGTGCTTCATTCACCACCCACGTACAACGATGGCTGCGGGTGCCGTGCACGGTGCCAACCGGGGGCTCAGTTAAGGAGCTCAGTGGGGAGCTGGAGGATCACACCTTGTGATTAGCGAAGGGCCCCTCCACTTCCTGAGCTGCACCACCTGGCTGCGACGAGGCCCATGGTGGGTGCTGCAATTACACTCAACTGATATATCGGTTAGTGTGTCATCCCCGCGTTTGCCTGCAGCTCAGTCAATGAATTCACGGTGGGTCTTGAAGAGACAAGGAGGCTCCCAAAGGCTCTTTGGTCTTGTGAAATTATGTTTGACACTTCCAATGTCGGTCGCCATCAACCCTCAACTGCAACGCTGCATTGGAGTGGGATTTATTACAATTTTTGTTCAAGTAAAAGAGGGAGTCGTGTGATTGCTGATAGGGTTTGATCACAAACAGTGTACTCTACAAATGTAGTCAGCTCTCTGTGAAAGTTTCTTTTTATTGGCTTTAAATGTGGTGACAATAGCTTCATGTGCACTGATGCGCTTTTAAGAGTGTGATAATAATGCTATCAAAGAACCAAGATAAAGAGAAAATACCAGTTTTAGGAATATTGGTAATTACAAGACTCAATTAGCTTCGAGAAAGATAATTGTATTTCTTCATGCATGAGCCACTTGGATATTTAAGAAATAAATATACATCTATGATTGCACAGTGCATCAGAAAAGCCAGTTAATATTGTTAAACTGAAAAAAATAAGACATAATTCTTTTTATTTTACTGCCTCTCATATTTTATGAATAATCTCTTGCAAAAATAATATTTATTTCATATCTTCCAAATCCTGTGATCCAGGGAGTCCAAACTGGACAAGTAAAACATATTTAAACAATCTTTTTTGCCTCTTATATCTTATTGGAATATTTCTATTTTTGTGTAAAATGTATTCCCCCCCCCCCCCCCCCCATAGCTTCAATGTCATGTGACTCAGCGGTACCAAAAACAACCCACCTACACACCATTTTTTATCTAATTTTACTGCCTCTTCTATTTCATATTACTTTGTTTATTTATGACTCATAGCTTTGTTGTTGTTGTTGTTTCTAATAGCATCCGCATCATGTGAGTCCAAATCAGTGGACTGGGCTGTGCTTTGTAAGAGTCAGTCATAAAACCAGGAGCATAACAGATGATGCTCAAAGGTTCCCATCAATGAGAATTGGTATGAGCTTTTAATTTCGAGAGTACATGAAAAGACAGAAGGAGACCGGAGGGGACCAGTAACAAGTCTGAGAAGGACACTCTGTAGAGCTCCGTCAAGGCCAATGAGGAAATAAATGTGTTTTTCCACCATGCAAACCAGGCCCACATCCAAATTTAATGGGTTCCTCCTTGGCCCGTGCTGCACCCGCCACCAGGCTTCATGGAATTCGGTGTGATATTTTTTGCGTATAATCCTGCTGACAGACAGACAAACAAACCTACAGACACAGGTGAAAACCTCCTTGGTGGAGGTAAAAATAAGCTTGTGCATTCATGTGCGATAGAAGAAGAGCGAGCACTAGAGGGTAGAAACAGGGTGGATAAAAGAGAGGGGAAAATCAGAGATTACACAAAGGATCCATTAATGTAACTCTGCTGCATTCTCACTCATGCAGCATTATAAAGACGGCGTGGCAGAAGCGGAACATGAGCTGAAACCAACCTGCTTCACATCATTTGCAAGTGTTTGAAATATGAAAAAAAAAAAAAACACGTTTGTGATTTTTGTACTCCCATAATATTTGTGTGTTGCATATCATTTCATATTTTCAGAAAATGCAGTTCACGCGCCTAAATCAAAACCTCAGTTTAAGACTTTGTGTGCTCTTCTCAACTAAGCCAAAGACTAAGCAAACACTTCCTTTCAGGCTTATGTGTGAATCTGAATCTCACAGAGGGATCCCAACCTTCAAATCTGCAGAGAAGGTTTGTTGAATAGGAAATGTGCTGTATTTTAATTTTGTAGGTTTTTGCTGTCATTACAAGTGCAAAGGAAAGATGTGAGTCAAAGAAAAAAGCCTCCATTGCTACCCTGCAGATTATTTACTGAGTGCCACAAAGCCAACCAAATACAACACAGCTTTGCTCAAACACTGTAATCACCGGGGGTCACACACACACACACACACACACACACACACACACACACACACACACACACACACACACACACACACACACACGCGGGAGGACAACACTGGCCTCAATAAACACCCACAGTGCCCTCTACTGGATGCACTCACCAACCTGATCTTCAGGACTGAGCACAGTCCCCGTTTGGGAGAGAGTGGTTGTCATTGATAAAAATTGTACTTTCCTATGGGCATCATTGCTAAACCCTGCAGATCTGTTACGTCAACAGTCCAACAAATACACACGATGGAATATCAATGAGTACAATCACTTCATGTACTTCTATGATCTCCTCTGTCAGAGGGGAACATCATTAGAAATTGTTTTATCATCAGCAAAGCTTCTATAAAATTCTCCCCACTCCTCCAGCTGGTTTGCCCATCAGCCCTCTGGTGACATGCGTGCTTAGGAGGATGTTTTGTGATATATAACGTTTGTTCAACTGTGTCCAGCCAGTTGTCCTTGTTTTAGCTGTGTAGTACCTTGTGCATGTTTCAGAGAGCCGTTGGGGAACCTCAGTTAAATTCACTCCATGTGTAAACGCACTCAGCCAGTAAGATTCTGGTGTACGTGATGTGTATGATATTTTTTATTTCCACACATAAAAAATGCACTAAAACCCAGCTGAAGAAATAAGAGATGCGTCCGGAGAAGTCGAGAAGCCACCAGCTGTTGCAATGAGTCTCCAATCAACCAAAGAAAAACGCAAAAATAACCATAAAGAAGGGGGAGGAGTTAAGTTGCATAGCAGATAAAGTTAGGAAACAATTATCAACAAGTGTTGCCGCATTTATCTGCTTATGTTTGAAACCAAGCAAAGCTTGTCTGTGGGTTGCCTTTAATTCAAAGCACCTGGTTTTTTGGGGGGTTTTTTTTGGTCTGTTAAAAGTGCTTAAGTTGCACTATTGTCTATAATGCAGTAATTTCTCTATTTTGAACATAGATGAACAGCTAAGAAAATAAATGGAAATGCTTCTGTCGGGCAAGTGCACAAATGTATTATTCTGGCTGCACAGTGTGTGGTCTGTTCTAGCTGAGCAACCAGCATTCAGAGGAAGACAAGCTGATGTGCTGGTGAACGTAACTATACTTTGACAAGACATCAATATACATAAGTCTATTTTAATGCAGGAGCTGTCTGCTAGCTGCTGCCAGCACAGCAGAAGCAAACATCCCCCAGGACACGCTGCTCCTTAGACGCTTTAATCTTAAATGTACAGAATGTGCAAAATTATGATCTTATGGAAATGATGCAAATAATCACACTGCCATCCTCCATTAGTATGTGACAGCCTTGCATTATCCACCGCAATGCATAGTGATGGTGTGCATGGCTAATAAATATTGCAGGAGGATACATTTGGGCCATCTAGCCCTCTGTATAAATCAAGAAGCTTTCCAAGCCCACATTATCAAGGCTTCACTTGGCTGCATGGCCCTTCTGCTCTCCAGCAACTGTCAGCGGTTACTCATGAGGCTTCCACTGACTATATACCTCCATGTTTGACTCCTTTATGGATTGGGTTTACCAAACACTGCATAAAATTCAGTGAACGGTCGCCGGATATTTTATGGTCTCCATCACGGCAGTTTGGATCAGGAACGACATGAAACGAAATAAAAATCCTGAATAGCAGCAAGCGAGGGACTTCAGAGAGTCGACATTTATCCTGCTCGGTCAAGCAACATCTTGAAATGATGCTAGTTAACGGAAACAACTCGTAAAAGTGAGAAAAAAAACAACATTTGTGGGCATTGAGAGATTTTTTTAAAGTTACTGTCAGGCTATGAGCAACTTTGTACCTTCGATTTAGCTAATATGAGGCCACAAGATATGGCTTTTTTCAATCAGTTAGGCTGTTTGAATTTTTGAAGCTATATCTTGTGGCCACAGATTCATTAATTTGAGGGAACCACTTGTCCAGCATCCTGGGACCTCAAAGAACTAAACTGAGGGAACAAGTTATAGCCTGTGGCCTCAAAATACATCGATTTTTTTCACTTTACGCCCACAAAAACAGGTCCTCAGTGACTACTCCGCTCAGATACGAGCATGTTCAGTATAATATTTCATTTTTATTAATAAACCACTTCCACCATATTCTAAATACCATTTCTCATTTCAAACATGAGTTCATTAGAGACTTATATATTATTCAACAAGTCATACATATCAAAACGTCTTAAATGGGAAATTGCCATATTAAATAAGTATAGCATTGATTTGTTCCCCACTCATTTACGTGTCTTAGCAAGCCAGAGATGCAGTACACAAAACGCTCTGACCCTGAGCCCACACACCCACCCGACACTCTTAAATCTATGTAATGTATCCTTAACAATGAATTAGCCTCCGGAGTTATGAGCCATATTTCAGATTTTTATGAGAATTAACATTCCTTAACCCCACATTTTGGTCGACATACCCGTGTTTAAATGCATGAGCGCTGTAGCGATGTCATCGTACATTGGTCCGATCATGGAGGCGGACGCCAGCTGATGGTGGAACACTTTGCTCAAACAAAACAACGAGTAAAAAAAATATAATTTTTCGGTGAAGTAGTTTGAAACCTCATTTTGAGGCAAAGTCACCAAGCCAGCAGTTCATGCAGTTTTTTTTAACCTCCCAGTGAATCTTGCTTAGCCTGGGTGTTGTTTGAAATAAAAGCCAGGTGCTGCCAAAGTAGCAGGTGGCGAGACTTACCAAGAAGAACTTTAGTCGAACATTCGTAAGAGTCAAGAACAAGATGGCAGTTCAAGCCCGTTTACCCTCAGCAGCTGCCTGTTGACTATTCAGCAGGTGTAGACGCAGCTGATGGGGTTCTGTTCCTGTGCACATCTGATGGGCACGACAAGCCTCCACGGGCTAATGTTGGCCGCATGGGAGCCAGTGTCACTCTGGCAATGTGCAGTAAACTGAAATAGATGTGTTGCCTTCTGGAAAAAAAAAAAAACAACAACAACAAAAAATGGACCTCCTCTGTGATTAATTACAGAAATGTTTGTTTTTCCACCGGTTGCCACTCATTTTTTACACTCTCATGTCTGTTGCGGCAGAACAGATGATGACATACAGCACAACTGCTTTCCTGATAGAATCGTTTCATGGCAAAGATGAGAAGACGTTGTAGAAAAAGAGGACACGATGATATCAAAATTTTGCCAGCTGAATGAAATTAGTTCTCAATATTAAATTGAACTCGGGCACAGCAGTGAATAAATCCCTGGGATCCTGGGACTACAGGTGATAGAGGAAAGCCTCGCCATGCCACACGGTCAAGGCGAAGTCAGCAGTCGTACATTCTTGCTGTATCCCCGAGCAAGTTAACTGAGGGGGAAACTGGAAGTTGGAGGGCTCGGCCGTGTTTCCTTTATAACTGGAATCTGAGCATTTTGAGTTTCATACTCCACTGAGCAACATCCCATTGGACCGAAGTGAGTGCAGATGCCGTGTCCACTTCTCTAATGCCTCCACGCCAGGAACGAAATGGCCCTCCTCTATCTGGGTCACATGGGTGTTGCCACCGCCCCGCCCTCTTCGGAGCCAAGCAGCAGTCCCGAGTCTATTCGCGCTCATTGGAGAAGTAATCTAGAGGACAGATTATGACAGATTCTTTCACTGAAGTAAGTACTGGGACTATTTTTCTCAAGTCACATATCTGCAGAACACAACAACGTGAAATGGCATTTTTCCGACAGAAAAATCAGGAGGTAGAAAAATGACCTTTGGAGATGTGCCTCTGTCTCAGCTACACACTCTGGCAACAATTCTTCTCTCTGGGTGATGGTGAAGTCACTTTGAAACCAGACAGATGAACAAAAATTTCATCTGATATTTGTAATCGCTGAGGAATGTCGCTGTATTTCTCCTGACTTTAGTGCCATATTTTAAGGGAGAGCAGTAGCAACCGTGACATTACTCTGCAGTGCGCGACACAGTGTGCTGGGCCTTTTAATAGAAATGTAATGACAGAACTTTGCATTTGAGTCAAATAAAGTTTGGAAAAAAGCTTTAAAAAGTGTTCATGCTGCTGCACGGCTCCATTTTAAATGATTTCTATTATTCTCAGGCAGTGCTTGTGTTAAATCCTGTGTTAAAAGGTATTTGTCCAGAGAGACAGAGCAGCCGAGTTTATGAAAGTTCAGTCTGCTGAGAAGTGGAACTAAGACGGTTTTCATTGTGGGGATTCTGACTTGGCTTAGTCCTACATTTGCAAATGCTCAGTGACAGACAAAAACATACAAATTGAGGCACAAAAAAAAAAAAAAAAAAGAGGGTGCTTAATCCAACTGCAAGGCAACTTTATGACTTAAAGTTTCAAGACAGTCGGCTGGGTGTCAGTACCACGCCAACTTTGATCAATGTTTGAGTAAAATCTCCTCATCTGGCTAAACACACTAAATTAAAGCGATACTTCACCCAAAACGTATCTTTTTTTTTTTTTTTTTAATCAATCACTCACCAATAGATTTCTTGAATTCACGCAGAGGTTTGCCCCCCCTGCATGAGTTCTTGGTGAATCCAGGTCTCTGAAACCGTCAGCCACAAACTTGATGCTGGAAGCAAATGGAGACCAAAGATTAATAACAGCAACACTATCCTAACATTCAAAAACGCTCCAAGGCATCATCCCGTACCCTCCGAGTCTGCTCTTTGCCCAGTACTTCACTAACAATTGGATTTGAGCGAATATAGCGTACAACTACTGCTGTATTATATCTCTTTCTCCTCTCACACACGGTTATACAATCATGAAACACCTGGACAGGTTATTGGGCATGAAAATAGCAATTTTGGTAAAGTTGAATATTCTATAACAGAAGTTGTTCTCTGTACTATATTTTTCAAAACACCATGTTAAAGCAAGGACCTTCCCACTCAGGGTAGAACACCGAACTGACATCCTGGATATTGAGAAACAGACAGGACAGAGGAAGTTTCGATTTTTTCAGGAATGTTTCAGGTCATTCAGAGGTGAAACGCAAAATAATTTAAGACGTTCACAAATATATTTTCGCAGGATGTTGTCCCGTCATGGTTAAATTTTCAGAGTTGAGACAGATTTGTCTTCTAGATGGCTTTTCTGTCTCGGGGGACATTACATTACATCTATCACAGTCAGAAGTTCAGATGGTGTGTTCCACATCTGCTGAGTGAGGAACAAAAACACCTGCCTCTTTGGGAACCGGGGAACTGGCACTTTCAGAGTTTCAGAGTGCAGTTTAGTAAAACATTAGCATTCGCTGGTGATGCCTAACAGAGTCATGCTTTTTTTTTTTTACTGTATGAATTAGAGTGGTGTGAGATGTCAGTTTCTATTTGACAGCTCATTTGTCAGTCCTTTAGGCTTCTGTTAGGCATCCTCCCCTCAGTTCACAGACGTGCAGACCATCCACCTGTCCTCTCAGGTGGAAACATCCCTGGATGCTCGCCCACACTCAGTCTCAAATGCCAGAACGAAACACACATATCTGCGCACCCACCCACCCACACACACTCACACACACACACACACACACACACACACACACACACACACACACGACAGCTGGTTGGAAACAATGACCACTGAAGCTGATTTTAATTTCTTAATCTCGGTCGTCTCGTATTCAAGTGGGGTTGCAATCAGTTTTCCTAAATTTTCTGCGCATTTAAGACGGATAAAAGCGTGAAAAAAACTCATCTATTTAGTTGCTTTTATTGGTATTTTCTGTCATTGCAAAGTATTGCAAAGGCCCTTAAGCACACAGATTCAATAGAGGGAATGTCAAAGCCTCTGTTTTTTAAAATTATGATTCTAGTAATCACAAACAATGCCAAATGTCAAAAAGACAAAATGACTTCATTGTGTCTTTGCGTGCTCCACATATTGGAGACATCTCTGATTCCCCTTGCGAGAAAAACTCACTTCAGTGCTCTGAACCGTCGTGCCTCAAAAGCATTTTAGAGAGATGATTGTTTGTGACATGTTCCCTGAAAAGAACTGGCAGTGTTTCCTTTGTGGAGGCTGGAAACTCAGCATGATGAACATGGCACAGAAAAAATGATGTAGACAAAATAGAAATATCAACACAAATAGGGGTTTGAACTTTAATCATGCAGCCCCCTCAGTGCTTTGCGAGACTCATGTCCATCTCTATCAAATACCAGATTCTTGACTCGTACGTCAGTGGTACTCTCCTCTCTCCTCGCACAGTGACTTGGGCTGCTGGAGAAGCATAACTGGAGTGCCAGACTGGGATCATGATCGGAGCAGACACAGTGCTTTAGTGACACCTCATCAAAAGTGTCCTGACGGATCTTGCTCACTTATTTTCCTCCTCACACAATCTGTCCTAATTATTTGTGGTCAAGACAAAGCCTTGCACCGGAGGTCAGTGTGTGTGTCATGCTTCATGTAGTGACTGAGCAGGGATTTCATCTGGTATCCTTTGTTTTAAATTTCTTGGTCTTCGTAATTCATCTGTAAGGATCGGAGCTGATCTGACCCCCGGGCCTTGACCTGAGGCTGGGCGTGGACCTGCGGCGTCTCCCATACGTCTTTTTATAATCGTAAATTCATTGTTAGAACTGACAATCAAGGTGGCGCTTACGAGGTCAGCGTTATCCAGAGGCATAGCTTTGTTTCGACTATGTGAAGGTCACATTGTGCTGGATGTTCCAGCTTGGTGTCACTGCTCGTGCCAGCCATTACCAGTACGACTGTTTACGAGGGTCGGACTCAACCTCACCCAACAGCGAGCCTCGTACATCTGTGGTGGGCGTCCATGAGACTGTCCAGTGAAAGCTGTCTCTGAGTCTCCAGTCTCTTTCTTGTGTCTGACGAACTTCCTTCACCACACAGAATTCCTCAACAGTGATAAATATCAAATTACCTGATTGAGTATTGCATTGCTGAGAATGAGTTGAGAGAAATTGCAGTGGTACTCGTGATACATGCAGTCATGATGCTGAGTTTTACATACCAGGAGGGCTGGGGAATGAACTCTGACATGTTTACGGTACTAACAGAAGAACGTCAATACTAGCAAGTACCAGATCTTTTTTTTTTTTTTTTTTTTAATGTTGACTGAAGACAAACACAAAACAGGGGATTAAACTGGTTCCCTTAATCATTTTGAGGGCACAAGCTGTAACATAACATATAATGTCATATAATGTCATTTAATATCATGAAGATGGACTGGAATGGAAGTAAAGAAATTAATATCAAAGTCAAAGTCAGTTTTGAAAGTTGTACAACCTAAAATGTGGAGATATATGAAAAAAATCTCCCAAAAAAAAAAACCTACCTAGGAAGCTAAAATCCCTTAAGATGGCTCCATGCAGTCACTCTTTCCTTTCTCACCAGGCTAAAATACAATCCATGACAGGATGGGAAGGATTTGAATCCATCTGTCACCTTCGCTGTCTCTCTCTCCTTGTTATTTATGTCTGCTGTCCTTTATATGTTCCTCTTTTATTACCCCCGGCCCTGGTTCTGAGCTTCCCCCGGTGGCCTGCTCAGAGCTGAGCAACAACTCAACCTCCACTCCCGCAGAGTGAGGAGAAAAAAAAACCCTGAGCGAGCTGTCAACATGCTACTAACTGTTCCGTAAATAATATCCCCCCCGCCGAGAGCTGATATCTGCATGAACAAATATACATTTCACTGGGAAAGCCTGTTTGAAATTTTAGGGTTGCCTTTGAAGCTCGGATTGTAATTCATGACAATCATTCTTTGCCTTTCAGATGAGGAGGTCTGAGCCCAATTCATGGGCTCCCGGTAAGAGAATAAAACACCGTAATGAGGTACCTTCCACTTAATTGGGCCACCAGAAAAAACAATAAAACACGCGAGCGCAGGAAATAAAGTCATCAGGAATAAAAATATACATTCAATTTTGTTTTTTGTTTTTTTTTTGCTTTTTTGCTTTTCATTAGAGGTTCATTTGCAAAGAGACTTCATTAAAGCATGTTATGCCGGCGTTCCGGGATCACAATTTACATCCCCCCCTTAATAGACACTCTAGTAGGAATAATTGAAACAAAAGTGCACAAGCGATCATGAGTGCTGAGAGGCTAAGTGTTAATGTGCTGTATCCATAAATCGGAAGAGTTCCTCCAGTGATTGCAATGGACAAATTCAGCATGTGAGTCTCACCATCCCCCCCCCCACCCCCCAGTTCACATTCAAAAAACGCAACATTACTTGATTGAAATGTAAATCTCAAGCTGCTGATTTGATTTTGCTGGTAGTCAATTTTTACTGACAATTACGGCGCTAAAAGGGTTTAATCAGCGCTCAACACCAGTAATCACCTCCACAAACCAACCACAGTCGATAGCCAGGCGCTTTTATTTTCTAACACTCGCGCTCAAGTCTCAAGTTTGTCAAGAATGCCCTTGAGAGGCAGAACACGGTCATCTATAAAACACTTTTTACATCATATTACATCCAACCAAATATATGACACTGGCGCCGGCGGTAATTTTACAGTTTGGTAAAGTTAATAAAAACCAATATAAACCTCTGGCATGACAGCACTTCTCAAGGTGAATCAACATGCGTGATTGGACTTTCTCTGATATTGCTGACACCCAATGATGCATAAAGCCTTGAGGACAAATATATAAAAATCTATCTTTCCAAACAGTTTTAATGAATGTCCCATATCTTCACTTCTGACACCTTATATACAGTAACTCAAGAGGCAGCGCCGGCACGCGTCCAGCTGCATCCGTCATCGCTGACAGTGAATGGACGCGGCGTGAGGATGATTAACTACAGAATAATTTGGTTTTTGAAGCTGCGGTTGAGGTCCTTGTGCGGGAGGACGATCGAGTTGAGGATGATCACCTCGCATGGGATGGTCACGTTACATCCTGGGGAGACAGTCGGAGCAGGTCGTGACAAAAAAACTGTTTAGAAAGGTGTTCACTAGATAGAGCAAACCCCCCCCCCCCAAAAGAATTATAAAAAGTAGTTGGCAGTGTGGAAAGACACAAATACGCTCATTTAATATCACATGAAAATCCAGCTAAATACTCTCAGTGGCTGCTGCAAAAACCCTGTATTTGCCTTTTGTGCGCTGAAAAGAACCAAAAGAACCAAACAAACCACATTTTGTGAGACTGACTATCATGAATACTACCTAGAATCGTGATTGAGGGCGTGAGCTTCCCCTCCCTGAAGAGGGTCTCGCTGTCAATCTTTGCGTAGGGATCGTTGGGGTTGGGGTCACTGGGAGTTCCTTCAACTCGAGCCCACTTGCCGATGGTGCTGTCCCAGCCCACGATGCTGTTCAGGACACAGCAGTGATCCTTTGCAAGACATAGGGATTAAAATCATAAACAAACAGTCATTAGATAAAGAGCAGCATTATGATAAATCCTTGTAGATATTGTTCCTACAAATCACCTGTGCTGTAAATACATTTTGGAAACTCCACTATTCTGAGCCCCAGTTCATTGGTTTTTGCGATTTATCAGGTTAATATTTTCAGCAACGGTTAGGCTGCAGAGTGACGTGACCTCTGACTGTGGAAAGCAGATAAAGCAGTGATTGTCAATTCATAACAGCGTGAAACATCTTGTCACCAACACTGCAGTGTGGCAGGACACCAGAGGTCAACAGAAGGCACTTGAAGCGTCATCACTATCAAGTCTTCGGCAAACATGAGCTAGCTTTAATTCTTGGGACTCAGCACCTGGACTGGGGGGATGTGCGTGTTCTGCACTTTGACTGTCCACACGTGCAAATATCACACAAGTTCAGGAAAATACGCAATTTCCCGGCTGCGTTTGGCCACCAGCCTCGACTGCTTACCTGCAGAGTTGCACCATGGAGGATAATGGATTCGCGAACTCTGACCCCGGCGCCGATGGTCACGCCGGTGCCGATGGAGACGTTAGGACCCAGCTGCAGAGAAAAGAAGACGTCACCTTTTGCGATCAGCACTGCACGTCTGCAATTTGCAACACTGACATGACCCCGCATGGAGAGGAACGGCTGACACCGTAATGAGTGTAAGTGAGAGGATGTGACCTCGGTGGTATCATTTGTATGTTTGCAATGGTGAGAAGTGTGAGGCGTTGAGGAAGGACGCTCACCATAGCAGTGGGGTCAATATTGGCAGTAGGATGAATATACACGTTGCCTGGAGAAGAGAGAAAGCATGAGGAGTCTTGGCTCCGATATTGGGGAGGAGAAAAGCTGCGGGGAGCTGATGAATCTCACCACTTATTTTAGGCCCTCCCTCCTTATTTGAGGCCAGCCTTTCAGGATGAGTGGTGTGATACTGGTTGAGATACAATCGACTGGCGTAAATTGCAGACCTAAGAGAGAAACATTGAGGCGCTTGTTGACAGCCAGGCATCTAAATCATCCTGCTTTAATAGAGAAGTCAGAGTGTCGGTGTCAAGAGTGTCCCAGTGTATTAACACTCTATTTGCAAAATCTACAAGCTACGGTGTCGTACAAAGATGAACCTTCCACTCAGGGGAAGCCGACAGCCTTCATGACAAACGGGCTCACCCTGCAGATTTGATCTGGCTCCAGAAGCTGAGGGTCTTATACACGTAGAGTTTGCCCTGTCCTGCCAGAGCCGTGAAAATGTCCTGCTCCAGCCGGATGGCCTCCGCTCGGTGCCAGCCATTAGTCGGCTCCTCTCTGCAACGGACAGAACTTCACTCAGTCCATTTGCAGTTACAAACCAGAGATGGGCTCCATAACTCCAGAGGAGGACTACAGTCACATAAGATTTACAATTTTATTTTTAAGGAGTCTATTTGAATTATGATGGTGTCATCAGATTCTGATTTCAAACTCAAAATTTGGAGGAATTCATGGTCATTATCCTGATGAAAACAAAAAATTCAGAATTATCTTTTTTTCCTTAGGAATCAAGGGTTAAAAAGAGGGCAGGAGCAACATACCGAATATACAGCAATTGAGGTTGGAGGTCTCCTAACGCTGAGTTTGAAGTCAGAATACTTAGATTGAACTTGTAATTTTAATAAACAACAACTTCAACCTGGGATTAAAGTGTGAATACGAACCGGAATCTCACAATTCTAATATTTTCTATTTTCAAAAATGTAATCCCATGTAGCCCTAATCTTCCTCCATCAGAAAATGTTTTTTTCTCATTAAGTGATAATTGTGAAGTCACCCCCGCCCATAAGTCCCAGTCTATATTTGTATTCTATGATGAGACACACACACACACACACACACACACACACACACACACACACACACACACACACACACACGCGCGCACATAAACACACACAGGCCCTGCAAGCAGGTTCATACACACCAATCTAAAAGCCCAGTTTTAGTCAGAAATGTCCAGCTTTCCTTTTTTTTTTACAACCTATTTGTTGCATTATCATTTAATAGAACCAGAAAGTTAAAAAAAAAAAAAGTACTACGATAATAAATTGAAGTTGTTTCTTTTTCTCAATATCCTGTCATGACAAGTGACCCAGCAGCACAACAACTGCCTCCACAAGCCAAACTAAAACATCCCCCCACCGGCCCAAACCCCAGCAGCCACAGTTGAACGGGGTCACTGAGTTAAAATGCATCACTGGTAATAACTTTGACAATGTCAGTGCTGGATGGAAACCCAAGCAGATTATTTAGTAGTGATCCACAACTTAAGTAGATGGGCTCCATGTTCCTCCATATTAATCAGCGTCTCTGCTATAGTGTATTGTGAGAGCCCCAAGATGAAACAGAGTGTTAAATATTGATGAAAAGAATATTTTAAAGGATTCCACCCATAATCGAAGTTTTACCAAAAAGGAGGGGATATAGTTAGAGGCAAAGTAAACCCCTGTGAGATTTTGCAGTAAAACTCTTCTCATTTCTTTCAAGTATCTCTGATGTGTTCAGAAATAATGCTGATTCAGTGTTAATCTTCATTTAAGTACTACTGATGTTCTAGTGAATTATGCAGTGTGCTTTGACCTTTTCTGGCATATTTCAAGTCCAAGGTGTCATGATTTATTTGCACTACACAACATTAAACAAATGCAAACACCGATCTAGCAACATGTCTGGAGTGTTTGTGACCTGGGGGAAGGGTGATCAATCCACATGCACAACTAGGCTGAAATATGAAAGAGCACTTTTTCATGTTCAGGGAAAAAAAGCTAAGTGAGGAGCCTAGCAGCAACAAATCTAAATGACAAGAATATCACTTCAGTGTCACCGGCAATTATGTCACGTAAAGCCTCACCGGCTCCAACCGAGCTAATCGGCCTTTGGCTAACCGAGGAACAAATGGACAACATAAAAGAAAATTAAATTACTTCACTGAAAAAGTATAATCCTTTCAATTACTTACCAAAAAGTGTCTTAAAAAAAAAACAGAGGATGTTTTCCCTTCGTTGTATTATTTCTCAGTGAATCCGAAATGGTAAAAAAACATAAGCCAGCTAACTAGCTTGAAGCGAATGGACACTGATTGCTAACAAAGGCAAAACTGCCCAAAAAAAGGCATTTAAAAACCATTTAAACTCTTCTTCTAGTATGAATTCAACTCTCCTTTGTCCAGCATATGCAGAATACTCCACCGTCACTTTGGAAAATTTGCAAACAAACATTTTGGACAGTTGTGCAGATGTTAGTCAGTCTTTATTAGCTTCATTAGCTGGCTAGCATGTTCTGGCATCTGCAGTCACCAAGACTCCACTCTCACAAGAGGAGAGTGGGGGGGTGGGGTGGGGTTAGAGACTACTTAAAAAGACAAATCACCCTTTTTTGGTGAAGGACCACTTTAACATTGTCCTCTAGCGGCAAAGATACAATAAGCTGGCTTTCCAGGACCAAGATAACACCCACTAGCGGACTAAGGGATTTGTCCTATGGAAACCTCTGCTAGCAGTCGAGGACAACACTTAATGTCTCTCTTAAATTCAGACCCTGAGATGTATGCAGAAGAAGAGCACAGGCAATATTCGCCAAGCATCCTATGTAGCTCACACTCACCACTAAGTGCTCTAGAACCACACCGTGCAGCCAAGCTCCACCAACTTACCCATCGTACGGATATCTGATGATTGTGTGAGGAAACAGAAATCATGGCAGGAGAAGGGAGGGGAGAAAGACAGATGAGGAGAACCAAAGAAATGAAATAAACAGTATCCACACACACGCACGCACGCACGCACAAACACACACCCAAGATTCCAACTCACAACATCATGTCCTGCTGATTCTTCTGGAAGACTGCACCAATATGCTGGAAGATATCTGGGTTCAGGAGGTATATACCGCAGTTGATGATGTCGCTCACGAACGTGCTGGGCTTCTCTACGTAATGCAACACCTGAGGAAACACAAAGGAGGCCGCATGATTTCAAAGTGAAACTGCAAGGAGATTTGTCGTTGAAATGAGACCCAAAAGGTCAAATACCTCGTTTGTTTGCTCGTTTTGGACGATGCAGCCATAATTCATGGATTGTTTTCTGTTTGCCTAAACAAAAAGAACTGCAGTTTCATTTAGGGAACATCGACTGCTCTCAAATCAGAGACTCAAAATATGTTCATATCAGCTCACAGCTATTCCCAAATAGTTGAGGTCCCAAGGTAATACCAGTTCTAAATTCAGTAATAGCTGCCAAGAAGGAAATCTCACCGTCGTCCCAAGAATAACAAAGCTGTTGGGTTCTCCATGTTCCTTCTGGAAGCTGAGCATCTCTGCCAGAGGAAAGGCTGAGCAGACATCAGCATTCAGAACAAAGAAAGCCTCTGGACTGCCGGAGACAATCTGATCTCTGAAGTGATAGATTCCCCCTCCAGTGCCCAGGGCCGCATACTCCTGCAAATATCTACAGTGCAGAGTGGAGAGGAGCAGCACACCTGCAGTCATTCACTGGAAGTGCACCACAGCAAGTCAAGTACCACTTGTTCTGAACATATGAATCCAAGATGGAGAGGGGGGGGGGGGGGCTGTATCTTAAAAATTCATTCCAATTTTGATAGATATTTTATGGTATAAAATAACAGAAACACACTAAGAATCTTCTCTACATAATGTCTTTATGGTAGAGGAGGGAGAACAAAACTCATGTCTTTATTCTTGAATAAACACAACAGGGCTGAAACCTGCCTGGGACAAGGTGTTCAAACAGTCTTTATTCTACAATTGTATTTACAAATACAACACTTTTAAGTGTATGATTCAACCCCCCCCCCCCTTTTTATTAATATTCAAATAAAAAAATAAACTACACAAACAAATAACATGGTAAACTCAAAGTGAAATGTTGGTGCGGTTGCAAAACTTAAGAAGCACAAGATAAAATCTTCTCGGCGAATCATTATTGATGTGTATCATCCCAGCACGAATAGTTAATTTGACAAAATACCAAAATCACCATTTCCTTAAGCCCCAGGTTGCATCTTCACTTTTTTGGTTTTTTCTTCAGCCAATAATAAACAAGAGTTTGGCATTTTACTTGAAAAACAATTGCTTAAAAAAAAACAAACAGTTGCTGATAATTTTTCTTTCATTTGAATAGTGCCCCCCCCCCCCATGAGATATACACGTTGGAATTGTTGACTTTTGTTGTTTACCTGATAGAAATTTTGAACTCCTGTTGCGCGTTACAAAGGAACCTGTTCAGCTCTTCATTTGGCTGGTAGAAGCCAATGAGCAGGATCTCCTTCATATTTGGGACCTGCAGAACAGAGCGGGTGCATTACTGGACGTACAGCAGCGTTTTTGTCTGCACTGCAACACACAGACATCAAAATGACCGACGTCACAAAGAGGAATTAGAGTGCCTTTTACCACCTTGATGGCCAGTCTGGCTATTACAGGGCTTATCAACAAGGTCAAACGGAGCTCAACAGCAGCGCAGAAGGAACCGTTCACCACGCCGCCACTGATTGTTAGCCTGAATGCGGGAATCGTCCGAGGACGACTCACTACCAGCCGGCATGAGAAACAACGCTATCTTCTCCTGTAGATGCCTCAAGTTCATAGGCTATTGATCTTATAAAAAAAAACAAGTTTCCCTCCTCAAGGGTATGAGCTCTGATTGGTGGGGCGTGCTGTTACCATGGAAACGTTGACTGAACTCATCACTATTAGCTATTTTTTAATTTGACTAGTTCCCATAATCCTTTGAGAGGAACCTGGCATAATTCCCATTTTTCTGCCGAGAAATGACATCTTTTCTGTCATCAGATGGTTATGGCGACGACGTAATAATGATGATGATGTCACGATTGTTGTATTAAAGTGATACTCACCTTGACACATGATTCAATGTGATGCTGCAGCATGGGAACGCCAGCTACTGGGAACAAGGGTTTCGGAACTTCAAATGACAGAGGCCTGAACCTTGTGCCTGCAAAGTAACGTATCCGATTACTTGACATCAGTCCTGAATATCTGTACTTTTTCAGATTTACAGCTTCCGCATCAGAGAGCAAGTTCTTAATGAGAACCTGACATTTAAAATCTCACTTGAGATCATGAGATATTGAGTTAAGGGCTTTGGTAAAAGAGAAAATTCATTATTATCAAGATGTTTAATGCCTCTCAGATTACACGAGTAGTCATGTGAAACACCTAAAAACATTCATTCAAATAAACAATTCAAACAGACAGCAGGATCAAAAATATATTTCAACACATTCAAAGTGTATATGTATAAATATTTGTTTATATGTAGTGTGATTGCACATTTTACCCATTAATGTAAATTACAATTACACCTTTTAACCCAGTCGAAGGACATGAAGGTTATAGTTTGTACTGCAATAGTTTGAGACAAACAAGGGCAAAGTACAGTTCCCCAAAAAGTAAACTGTCAGTTGAGAAGCATCCCAGTATTTCAACTCAGTAACTCTCCGCTGCTGCTGGACATCATAATACACGACAGCTGTTCCTGCCAGAATGAAGGGCACCTTAAACCACGTCATATAGCAGCAGTAGCATAATTTCATGATACACCGTTACAAGCTACCTTGTAGTAACGTTACTGTACTAGTAGTACAATGCTGCTGTTATCGGCATGAACAGTACTGTAATGTACAGCTTGCCTCCAGCTGTCTTGAACATTAACACTGATATGTTATCAATATTTTAGTTTTTTTCTTGATGTTGTTGCGGCGTCTTGTTATAATGCCACGTCAGTAAAAGGTAAACAAATTCTGCGTTAGCATTAGCAGCCTAGCTTGGTTTAAACCACAGAGAGGCGTCACTGAAAACATGAGAACGGGATTCCTCCTCACCTTTCTGCGGGCCTCCGATCAAAATAACCGCCTTCAACATCTTGGTTGAGAAGTTTAGATTTGTTGACAGCGAGCAGTCGCTGAGAAACACAACCTGCCGCTCGGCGGTGAGCACTTCCGCATCTGCCCGTGACGTCACGACGCTAGCAGGCTGGAGACGTGGAGCGGTGTCCAGTAATAATGGAGCGGAGTTGATAGAAAACTGTGCTGACGGTTCGATGACATCTACCTACATTTACTTTACTTTAGAAAAGATTTGTTGTTGTTTTTTTGTCTTTTCGTCTGTTTTTTTTCGCTGAAAAATCGTTGAATCGTTCAACTCTTTAAGGAGATCTTTATTGATGAATCACTAGATTTAAACATTTTTACTTGTTAAAAATATTTGTCTTTTTTCTTCAGGAGTCTCCGTGTCATGTGACCTAGGGACTCCTCATCAGCATCAGCTAGACCTCTTAGACAGGAAACACACGCAACTCCAATAACAACATCCAGAATCGCTTCCCTTGCACTGCTGATGAGGCAACAGCAGAGCCATCTGGGACTAAAGCCTGCAGGATTTCCCTCACGCTTTGATTGGTCAGTGGTTGTCCTGCTGGCAGGTTCCCATCAGATCTTCTGGGTCTGCAGGTTCTCACGGTAATCTAACTAACCCACTAAAGTGAGCCAGGCTCATTTGAATGGTAAATTCAGAGGTGGCGGTCCAATCTCGCTGTGAGGGTGAGGGTGACAGCTGAGCTATAAGGATCAACTTATACACACATATCTATTTCTTTTTCTTTTCCTTTTAAATGTGCTTAGTGTTTTATATTATTATGAATTAATTTTTCCTTTTTTTCACATGCAGTGACCCAGACTGGTCATGCCAGACATGACCCGCAGCGCTGAGGTCATCCTGTAGCTGTCCTGGTTCCCTCAGCTCCAGGCTGCTTGGTGAATATATCCTCGGAGGCTTTGAGTGCAGTTGGACTCTACTGGCCAGAGACTTTCGTGAATACAGCCACTGGCTTTGATGTGAACCAAAGGAGACAGCCAGAACTCTGCAGACGTGAGGAGTAGCCGCTCTCATGAGCTGGCATACATCTGGAATAAATGATCAGCTGCTAAAAGTTTTAAAATTAGATATCAAATTGAACAGAGTACTCTATTGTTTGTTTTTATTCAGACATTTTGATGACGGAATCATAGCTAAGCAAAGACGATTCACATAGTCTGTATTTTTGAAGGAGATATGTCAAAGTTCTTCTGTGGTTTTAAGTTCTGTTATTGGAATAATCAGAATGATAGAATTTGTTTGCTTTTTTTAAACTTTGAGCTTGCAAAATTATGGATTTGTCATCATTCTATGAAAAAATGTTTTTAAAAACCACGCTGGTAAATCTAGTGCTTGATCTGTTTAGCGTGGACATCCAGTGGAACTCCGACTGAGACCGTGAGGGCGTTGAGAGATCCCTCTGCTGATGGAGGCTCCACAGACCCGAGTCGTCACTGCTGCGTTTTTTTTTTCCAGCTGCCAAATATCTCGATGTCGAGATCTCTTTCATTTCTGGCGTTATTGCGTTGGGCGGCAATTACGAGTGCGTCTCCTAAGAGGTCGACAACAAACATTACCCCAGTATGAGCTAATCTGCAGGGTTTCAATAACTCACTGTCTGAGTATTGAATATTTCTTTTTCCTCTTTGATCTTCTGGCATTTTCTTCTCTGCTGAAACTATCAAGCCTCTCAAAAGTTTTCCTTTGAACAGTTTTTCACATGGGGAGCTAAAGGCTAAGATCCTTGTTTACCAGGATTTCAAAATTCTTAGAAAATTTCATAAACCTAAGAATTTTCTTAGAATTTCATCACCGGGAACAAATCTTTGGGAGGCTTTGTCGCTATGGTTTCAGAGATGAGAGAGGAGGAGAGACACACCCTTTCGCTTTGAGACGGGGTGATAAACGTTAAGACTGATGGGATGGACACAACTACCAGCATCCGTTCGATCACATGGAAACCCTCACAAAACCACTGGGCTAAATGCAGACCCTGCATCAAGTGATTCCCTCCATCCATCTGGATCTGCACCACGACTCAGAAAGGTCAACAACTGCAAACCAGATAATTCGACAGATACATTTGTCAGTCTTTTTTTAAAAACATGTTACAGGAAGCAGCCTGGGTGCAATGCTCTGAAATGGAATTATATGAGTGATAAAGTTGTTATTTCTAAGGTCGGAGCAATGACATTTAATCCATAAGCATATATTTTGGTTAAAAAAAATATTATGAAGAAATCAAATGTATTTTTTGTTTTAATATGTAGGTTTCAGATCTTCATGATTATTTCATTTACAAAAAGTGAGTCCAACCTGATGTAAAAAGCAAGAAAGCAGCGCACGCTGGAGTGTGAAACCTGCAATGCGTGCATGAAGGAGCAGGCTACTGCGTGCACTCCATGGTGAAACACCCAAATTGGCTGTCTCACCGTGGCAACACCATTAAAAAAAAAAAACCTCTCAAGTCTTCACAGCAAGGAGTCACCAAGGTCTTAATGCCTCTCTGATCAAATTTGTGATGGATCTGGAGTCACTGATTGAATGACATTTCCTGTTGCCGGCACCAGGTGGCGCTGTGACTAAACTGCTCCAAAACTGAACCGCCTGTTTGAATGAAAACGGGCCTCAAAGTATTTGTGTAATCCTGCTGACAAACAACTGCGATGCACCGTGCACTGCTTCAGGATGGTGGCTCTTTACGAGGCGGGCTTTTCTCGTGGCGGCAGTTTATGGCTGAGCTGTTTTTTTGTTTTTTTTTACTTTTAAATTTTTATTCATGTCCTTTTATGTAAATTGGACCCTTGAAGGGACTTTCAGGGCAATAATGTTTCAAGAGCCAGAAACTCTTTTACCTTGATTTTTTTCTTGATGTTTTATTTCATATTAAGTATGAGCACGAGCACTTTCTTCCACGATGCTTTAATTGAACACAACACGCTGGTTTTCTATGCAGTTTGTTACGACGTTTTGAGAAAGTTCATTGTACCTTTTGAGAGAGTATTTTTTTCCTTGTGCATAAAGTAGGCTTTGTTTTGTTCTTCCTGGAATGGAGGGAAGCTGAGGCAGAGGGAAAAATAACTCTGCTGTCAGTTCTAAACACTCATAAAGACAACAAATAATGCATTCACATCTCTAATGGAGGAGTTTACTTTCATATTTCCTCATTAAAATGTAACCTGAAGTAAAACTGTCTCCCATGTGGTAGTATTCATAACTCAAACAAATGCAAATAAGATGTGAATCTGCATCAAACAAACTGAATAACATTTTAGTCAACAATCACCAGGGGACACAGTGCTGCGCTCTGGTACAAGCCCTTCTGCAGGAGAAACGGAGGAATCTGAAGAGCTTTCATATCTCCATCAAACTTTAAAGCTTTAGTCTTCTTGCATCCCTCCCTGGCCTAAACTTAGGCTGCACTACATGCTCTTATTTAAAAAAAACAACAACAAACAAACAAAAAACTAAAAATTAAAAAAAAAAAACAGGAGCAGCAAAAGTGTTCAAATGCTCACGATCGTGTTTATTGTTTTTTCCATCACAGTACAATGAAACATTAAATATATTAAACGATGTGCAAAATTTGAGTTCCCAACGTGTTTCAAATTATTTACAAATGCAGTTCAGAAAGAAAATCCAACATTCCATCACATCTCATTCCTCGGTATGAAAAGATTTCAAACGCCAGTCAAAACTGAACTCAAAGCAATGCGTACCGGAGAGCTGGGCTGAGCCATTATTGAAAAAAAACCATCCAGTTGTTATTAGTTTGGACAACAGTGATATCCTTCACAATATTAGAGGAAATGATCTGGTTTTCTTAAATATTCTTATTCACCTGGAAGCTATCATTACTGAGCCATTACTTACAGAGTCCTAAGCAGGCCAAGAAGAGAAACATGCTTTTTTTGTTGTTGTTGTGGGGAAAGAAAGAAAAAAATAATAATTTTTTGGGCCACAAAATGACACGAACACTAATTCTTTTAATCTAGTTATTTTGATGTCATGAGATACAACTTGTTCCCTCAATTTATTTATGCTGTTTATGTAAGATATAATATTTAAAAATATAAATTTAAGTTGAGGGAACATTACGGCCTAAAAAAAAAGAGCAACAAGTCTTAAAGCCAACACTTTTTTTCTCTCTCTGCTACTCAAGGGCACCATAATTATCATTCACGTTTTAATTTAAAAAACATATTGAAATGGCAATAACAGGATTTTCTTGTGAGGATCTTTAGAATTCCATTTGTAGGCTGCAGCACCAAAATACTGGATTTACTTGACACGTTTTGTCATGATAAGCGAACATTGCAATAAACTCCTCAGGCCCTCCAGATAGTTTTAATTAGCTTCATCGTAACATGTGGCAGTCGAGAGGGAATCTCCAGACCAACGCGATGAATCATCCCTTCAACAGCACTTCAATGCTTCAGATGTTGCTGTTCAGTTAGTGAAAGTTCCAGCTTAAAAACACACACATTTCCACATGAGAACAATTCCTACCGTACCTCAGGCCCTCCTGTTATGCGAGGAACAAGCTACACGTCTTGCTAGAAAAGAGGGGAGGGAGCCAACAGTCCCCCAACCTCCTGTACCTTAATGAACAGACACGTCACACCAGCTTGAAATAAAAAGAAATTTGGCTCTTAGGTTCAGTGGAATATTCACAACAGAGGCTAGTGTTTAGATTCCTGTCATTCCGTGTGCTGACTTGAGCACAGGTTAAAAAAACAGAAGTATTTGTGTTGTAATAACAGTACCATTCCCAAGGAAAAGTAGTCCAGACGAGAACAAAAACATGCGACTGCATGGCAACGAGAGTCACTCTTCAGCAGACAGAGAGCATCATCCAGCATTCCAAAACAATGTAGTGCTTCATGACTAAATACTAAAAATAAACCATGCTAGGCAGTAAATACAGTACCTATGATGACGTATGATTCAAGTGGCGTGCTGACCTGTTATCATCTAAACACATCAGATACTGGTTGTACCAACTTATAAATAAACAGAAACCTACATGTTCTACTGTACAATAATGAAGGCTTCTTCTGCCGTTATTCCTAAAAACATTAACTGGGATTTGAGGATGAACCGAAAAGACTTTGGTGGTCAAAGGTCAAGGACCCTTCCACCTTCAATGTGTCGCTGTCTCATTTTGGTTACCGCCATACCTCAGGAATACCTTGAGGGATCCCCCCCAAATTTGGTACAAACCTCCACTGGGACTAGATCCGGTGGTCAAAGGTCACTGTAACCTCACATAAATTGAACCTCTCCGGACCACCTTGAAGGAATTTCGGCAAATTTGAAATAAAGGTCGACTAGAACTCAAGGATGAGCTGAAGAGATCTCGTTGGTAAAACATCAAGGTCACTGTGACAGGAACACATTGCAAAGACAAATACCACAATGCGGTACGTCCAAATTTGTTTTTTGTTTTTTTTAAAGAATTAAAGTTTCTCCATTTCCGTGGCAAAAAGGGGAAATTAAGAACAAAAACAAAGTAAAGAAACATACAAAATTGTTGGTCTTGGCTACTGGAAAAATGTCTACTTCTAAACCTGGTAATGACATAAAAGCTCCCCATCTATGCCTCAAAGTGGGGATTTTTCTGTCTGTGGACAAAAATGCTTGCAGGATACAAGTGGAGAGGTGATGGAAAGCTTTCTATTATCTACCAATGCAACGGTAGGCGGTATGTAGTGGAGAGGAATACAAGTTGGCCAAGGTCAAAACTTCTTAATGCCCCTTAAACTGTACAAAAACTGTGTTTGAACAGATTGAGCCTTTGACAAAGTACCTCAGAGCTCTATACTACCAGTACTACCAGTACTATGTTACTAGAACTGCAGAGGACTGCTTTGGTACCTCCATGACCTCTGGTTTCAGGGTCCCCAGTACTATCTCCTGTTGTATAGGTCCTTACGTTTTCGCAGCTCCTCTAGAACCCGAGCCCTGAACTGAGTCCAGTCCTCATCCGGGAACTGCTGGAGGCCCAGGGCCAGATGGAGCTCTGCAGAGTGGCTGCGCAGGAAAGGATTGTACGCCTTCTCTTCTCCAATAGTGGAGGGAGTCTGTAAATGAAATGTGTGTCAAACGGTAATTATGCACAAAATTGTCAATCATTAGCTGTGTCACACTTTTCTATGCAAGAGAAATAAAAAAGCTGTGATAATTATTCATCAGGAGACTTCAAGAGAACACACAGGCTAAAGGAAGTCAAGACTGATGGCATTTAATGATTTGGCTGAGTTACTGACACTTTAGTGGTACCAGAAAATGTGCAAAAGTTGATTGTTTAGAGGACAGAAGAGAGGGCTCCCAGACAGACATCTAATTTTAAGCATCAGGACCCACAAACTACTTCCAAGTCTTTGTTCGTAGGAAGAAGAGCTGTTCAGAGAGACGGAAGAGGCTGTTTGTTTATCAGGTCAAAAAAACATTCCCAGAAGAATAAGACCGTATGAAAGATTAAGGTGATGGCTCCGGTATGGCTTCTGATTCTTTTTTCATTTAAGTGCACGTCCAGCTTAGTGAAAGAACAATGTGGGTTTTAGCTTGAAATTGAGCGACGATTCCAGTCAGGTTTCGAAGCCCCTGGAGGTTAGCTGGCTAGTAGCAAGCCCCAAATTTAAAATGGCCAGTTTTGATGAAGATTTGGATGGTAAATAAGGCGAGTCTGTAGTGTTAACTCAGTGAATAGTTGTAAAGATACACATCAAATATCGATTTATGAAATAAATAATCACTTTAGATATTACTCAAACAAGTAACATAATAATTTACTATTCATAATTTGGGCAAAAATCGAAGCTGGTCATAATTTGGGATGAGCAAATGTGCCTCTAGTGATAGATCTTCATCTCAATTGTGGACAGTGTCTTTCCTCAGCAGTGAACTTTTGCTCCTGTGCAGACTCTATCATCAATGAGACTCAACTGAGAGGCTGAACGAGGAGGAAGTGAGAGGAGAGCAAACACTCAAAGGCTGACAGCCCAGCCACTGTCGGCAGGTGATAAGCCCTTCCTCCCAGGTCCTGGAAAATATGAATGCTTTCTGGAAAGGCGAGCTAGAGAAGCATAACAATGGCAATATATCATTCTCACCGTGCACAACTTTTGGCCTCGCCGCTGCAGCACCCACTGATATTTGTTTTCCCTGGCAGCATTTTGTGGCTCCACCTCAGCAGCAAACAGCAGGTTGTCCTCTGCATACTCATGACCTGAGGGATAGCCAGCGGACGCACATACAAGTGGTCCAAAAATGTAAGGAGCATGACCACCAGTAGCAAAACAATTAAAACCTTACATCACAAAAGGCAGTGTGTGAGCTGTTTCTGGACGCTGACTGTACATAAATACATTTCTGCTGCTGCACATTCAAACCATATCCACATAAACGGTGACGCACCGAGTCCAAGACAACCTACCAGGCCACAATAGAGTCTCATCACTTAAGGAGCCGACCAAGTCCAGTGATGACAGCATAGTCGTGGCACTGCCTTCAAACATCCTCCCTGAAAACAAGGACACACCATACTGACCTCAAGTAATTCGGATGTTTAATTCAGATTCTAGAGTGAGGGAACTCAAATACAACTCCCACAGGTCCTCACTACAAGGATTCAAAAGACAAAAGTTGATTTATTATTGTCATGCAACAGTGTGTTCTCGTCACTGGGGGGGCTGATTGATGGGAAGTCTGTAAACCCTGGTAAGTTTGTAAAGTCTAAATAACTGCAACATGATGTGCGAAACTTTCAGTATACAGCAGTTAAATCACCTCGACCAAGGAGGTTATTTCATCACTGTAATTCCCCCCCATCTCTCAGCAAGATTAAACAAAAAACCCCAGTAAATTTTCTCAGGAAATATTACATGACCCTTTCTAGGAAAAGTGTCATTTTCTGAATATAGTAATCGAAAAACTGATGCAGTTTTTGCTTGCCAACAGCCAATTTCATATTTCCTTGCACTCTCTGACTTCTGTGTCTTGTCAGGTGGTTCCTCATGTTTATTTAACTTACCGCATCCTGACACGAAAACAAGGTCACCAGAGAAGAGACTTGAGGGGGCTCCGACTGGCCGGCCATCCAGGAGGTAGATCATGTGGCCCACCGTGTGTCCAGGAGTGAAGAGGGCCTTAAAGTGCATACAGCCAACTGTTACGGAGTCCTTGTGTGAGAGAGGGCTGGCGACACGGGACACACACACACCAGCGTCAACTCCAGGCAACCCAAGTGCCAGAGGATTCAAGTTATGGATTTTATGCAACATACTCAAACCAAACTTGAAAATCTGTCGTTTAAGCTGTATTAAGCTGTCACCCCAGCAGCAGGTCATGAGAAAAACTGAACCCTTTGTCTGACAATAAAAAGTCACATGTATGACCGTGTCAGACTGGCTACAGTGCAAGTGCACGTGTTCTGGTCTGCTGACCTATTTCATGTCATATGTTACTGAGACTGGGCGCTGCGGTGGTTAGCACTGTCGCTCACAGCAAGAAGGTTACGGGTTCGAGCCCCCAGTTTGAGCCCCGGCTGGAGCACGGGGTCTTTCTGTGTGGAGTCTCCATGTTCTCCCTGTTCCTGTGTGGGTTCTCTCTGGTACTCCAGCTTCCTCCCACAGTCCAAGGACATCAAGAGGGGACGAGGCTGATTGATACTCTAAAGTCACCATAGGCGTGGCTGTGAGTGTGTATGGTTGTCTGTTTTGACCCGTCCAGGGTGAACCCCGCCTCTCGCCCGAAGGCTGCTGGAATAGGCTCCAGCCCCCACCCGGTGACCCTTAACAGGATGAGTGGTAGAAGATATATGGATGGGTGGATGTTACTGAGACCTGTATTCCAGCCCACTTTCCTCCCAGCACTGTGTTTTTGTATACTTTAGAAATGCTTTTGGGTTTCACTGCCTTCCCAACACTCATGACATACTGACAACAGACGGGCTGTGTTTAGCCAGAGTATCCATCTGCTCGTTTCCCATCACACCAACATGTGTGGGGACCCAAGACAGCATGTAGATAGATCCAGCCTGGATTTCCATCCTGTACACTGGAAGGAATATTTCATTCATGAGAGCTGTAGTGACTGATGATCTGCCGCACCTTATGCTCGGTTGTTATTGCAACTGCCAGTTTCTCAGCTCCGTGTTGTTTATTTCCTTCTCCTCTATCCACTGCAGGGCTAATAATGTTGCCAATAGCACTGTAGTAAATATCGACAGATGGCGGCTTGATAGTCTTTTCTGATTATACATCTCACTGGCTGGGATGTACAGTATACTGTACGGATGGGAATCAGAGCAACTTACAATAGGATATTATAACAGAATTTAACTACAGCGGCTCTGTGTTACTTGACAAACTGCAAGACAGTCAATTTGTGATACATCCTGATATCTGTGTAAACCCGTATTTCTACACTTATTTGTTGTTGGATGTAACAGAATTAGACAACTACATTTAAACAATTTAGTACATATTTTTACTTTAATGCCTTTTTAACGCATCCTTTAAAAACTTGTTAAAGTTTCAAGTCAAAATTCGGACTGGGAAATCTTCAACATCTGTTTTAACAAAAAATATTGATAAGATATTTGGTGCCAGCGTATTGATGCTGTTTCATGATGTATTGCAGTTTCAGTATTTTGTCCTGCTTCTTGCTCTGACTTGTTGGCTACTTCCTGCTGTATTGATGTCTACTCTTGACAGGGGAAATAACCAATGGTGGATTGGAATGGGCTGAATGTCACTGTAGTAATCATAGGTGTAACCTTATCACAGTAATCGCAGTAAACGCACATAAACCCATTCAAAATCTGCACTGTCGCATTCAACTGTCAAACAAACCGTTGGCTTATCCCTCAAATAGGAAATGTGTATTAACTAGTTTGGAGTGAATAAATAGACTACATAATGCTGTCAGAAGATGGCAGTACAGGCGACGTTACACACGAGTAGCAGGAGAGCCAGCTACCGTGTTCAGAAGCACCAGCATTGAAAGTTCCTTACGTTTCTTGAGAACCATGAAAATTTGTGCCAAATTTGATGAAGACTGGATGAGTGGCTGTTGACAGAGGCAAACCACACTGATACAGATTCCTCGGTGTGACAGAGAGACTGTCCATCTTTGTGCAGTCTTTCTACTTTCCATCATGAAAAACATGGGCCAAAACAACGTTATGGTTTACGTGGTCAAATCAGTCATCATCAGGAGTTAGTTCTGGCCCTTCTGGTCCAGGACGACCCTGCTCTTCAACCTCTGCCACTGAGACGTAACCGCACTGTTGGTCACGTGCTAATAATTTATTGTGAAGTCAGTTGCTTCAAGCACTTACAGAGAGAAACAGGCGGCACTCAACAGAGTCCGAATGTTTCAGAAGGCTAGACTGTGCTAGCTTGGACTTACTGTGTCAGGCCAGGAATGTTATCAGCTGCATTTCCATAAACTCGGCATGAGCTGTGAAGCCTTTTCAACCCTTTGTTTCCACCACTGTGATCCCTGGAAATAGAACAGAAGGCTTGTCACGGTCATTTCAACGGGACCAGATCCACAGTACTGAACTGCTCCAGCACTTTAAACATTTTCAAGGTTCATTTTCAAGCCTTTGATGCGCCATATGGAAAAAAAGGAAAAGGTTTGACATGCCAAATAACAGCGGGAATTTTTCTGTGGCGTTTCTCAAGTTACTGATCAGTGATTGCGTGCTTACCGCATTGACCTACCTATCTTACCTTTTATTTTTTTATGCTTGATATATATATATATATATATATATATATATATATATATATATATATATATATATAAAAAATTTACTTACACATTAACATTTACACATTAAAAAAAAGCAAATAATTTGCCCGTCCAGGGATCAATAAAGTTATCTGAATCTGATTAATATAAAGAAAAAAAAGCAACTCACCAGTGCTTATGGGTACAGAGAATAGCTTCTAACATCACACCCTCTTCCTCGAGGACCCTCTGAAACATTACAATCGTGCATTAATATAATTATTCAGTAACCCATAGTGTTACTTAGTTTACTTGTGTTTGTGGCTGATACAAATCTAACTGCACTTCAATAGATTGTCAACCCAATTACAGTCGTGTGTCTATTGTGTATGTGGTCCTGACTGAACTTCGGTCCAAACATTCGTGCAATTTAAATTCTGACACGGTTCACCTGAAGTGATGTAACTTCTGCAACATGCTAATGGATTGCCATGCTATTAATTTTAAGTTTGCTTGTTTTTTTGTGTCTGTCTGATGAAAAAACTCCCACATACGTAGCATGGGCCAGAGAGCAACCCTTTCAATTTTGAGACATATTTGCTTAAATCAGAAAACCATAAACCTTAGTGGAGGTCTGCAGCTTCTGAATGCGTTTCTAGTATTGACTAACGTTTCATCATTTTCATGCAACCCTATATTTGATTATTTACGGAAAGGAAATCAGTCCACAAGCAGTCACAGTACGTGACAGAATGCACGCCTACCAACTGTTACAAAGTGATTTATATTTTGCCCAAAAGAGTTTTGCAATGAGATTTGGCAAATATTTGACCGGTCTAAACTGTTTCCTGCAGCAATCTGTTACACCGCCCTTGATAGGAGTCAAACTATCACCACTTGTAAGAGTACAGGATTCTTGCCCAGGAAAGAGTCTGCTGCTTTCTGCATAGCTGTGTCAACTTAAAAGTACTTTTTCAGACAGCAGCAGCATGAGACGCATCCAGACATCAAACACTCAACTGACGGCTGACACGAGAGGCGTTTACCTGAACCGTTTGAGGGTCTGCAGGGTCTACGACCACCGCAACACTGGCTGCAGTGTCAATGATAAGGTAGCTGTAGTTGTCTGACAGTACAGAAATTGGAATTATCTTCATACCTGTGAAAAGGCAAACAAAGAAAAATCATGAGGTGGGCTGCTTGAGAGAGAGATATATCTATATAGATATATAGATATAGATATATATATATATAGAGAGAGAGATATATATATATAGATGTATATATATATATAGATATAGATATATATACACGCACACACACACACACACACACACACACTTTTTCCTGATATCTGATATTCATTACAATTTTGGCCAATATTAACTGATGCTGACAAATGAAATGTTGTGAAATAAATTATATATTTCCTGGATTGTTTCCTCACTGTGAACAATAAATAATGGGCAAAAAAGGAAAAAAAAATGTCCTTAAGGAAAAAGAGCAATATCTGCAGACACCTTCGACAGGCTGAGATTTTTGTGTGTCAACGAGTGGACGTGGGTGTTTGCCAACACACCTACATGGCTGGTGAGAGACCGAAAAGATATGAAGCACATGAATAGACCAGCTAGTGGCTATTTAACTGTTATTTGCCTTAATTCTACGAGTCTCACTGCAGTTTGTGCTACGATATCTAGATGTTACCAACATTTGTCTATTTGTTAAAATGGCCAACACTTAAGTCCACAAAGATTTACAATCGTTAATCAACCTGTGCAAAGTGTTCTTCATCTGTGCAGATCTTTGAGAGAAGAATAAGAAGCATTGGGGCAGTCATCCATCCATCCATCGATTTTTCCTCCCTGCTTATCTGTTAAGGGTAGTGGGGGGGGGGGCTATCCCAGCTGACATTGGGCAAGAGGAAGGGTTCACCCTGCAGGGCCACCAGGAAGAATTAGGGGCTCAGCATCTTGCTCAAGAATACTTTGATACTTAGGATCGAACCAGCGACCCTTCAGTTGCAAGACGGCCACTCTGCCTCCAAGCCAAGCCAATGGGGAAGTTATATTTTCGTTAAATAAGGAGAAATAAGAGGATGTTTGCACATAAGGATGCAGGCCTGGGCTGACCAGATGTGTCCTTAGTCTCCTCCAGGAGCTGGGCAGTAACTTGGACACAAGGGAGCGGGACGGCAGGTGATTATAAGTGCCTGGACCAGACCCTGAGCAGCTTATTTAGTGAAGGACGCATCACTCCAAGATGCTTGAGAGGCTAACACTGTAGCGCTATCAATGGAGAGCTGAGAGGAAATGAGTAATAACCGACTTAAGAGAACGTGGACACCCTGATTAGTGAACTTAATCTTGTACAAGGTGTGAAATTGACATTATGTGTTTGACACAGTTAGCAGGGTCCTTTCTGCTTTGTGTGGATGACACTAAATGCAAATCTCACCGTGGAACACACCAGCAACACCAGATGAACACAACAGGAAGTACTACTATTACTACTGCTGCATACCAATGTAATCCTGAGGTAGAGCTGTGGAGTGTCCTGCTGGGTAGTTTTCCCGGGCTTTCCTCATTTGCCTCTTGTAGTACATGTAGCCAAGTCTGGTCCTGGTGTAAAGCGTGTATCTGGGACAGAGTTCAAAATGCTGGTGGTAAATGACGTGGCTTTGAATGGTGAGGCCGACATGGAAATATCTGGACAACATGGGGGGTTCTCTGTCAGGGAGAACGTTTAGACACCCGCCGATAATTAATTCAAATTACTGACATGTTATTACGTCTGATGTGGCAGCAGCCGAATTAATACAAGCAGCGTCTTCTTCGAAATGAATTCATGGAGGAAGCACCAGGTTCTTAGGTTTACCGAATACACAAGACGGGGTATTTGAAACTGTAAAAGACCTGGTTAAGTTCGGCTGAACCAACTTTAAAATTACAGCGTTTTCGTGGTGCGGTGTGACGGACGGCCTCCGAAGCTAACGCTACATGTTGCTATGCTACGCGACAGAAAATCACCCACACCATGACAAAACCGTGTTTTGATAGAAAAAAAAATAGAGAGTGAAGGGGAAAAAAACCCACTCCACGTACACTCACGCGATTCTGAATAACGGCTTCTCCGTGCGAGCCATTATCCTGCTGAGTAACTGTCTCCACAAGACTTGTCCCGAACGCCTGAAGCGAAAACATAAACATAAGAAAAAGAAGGATGCGGTGGCAGCGAGCGTCAAGATCCAGTCAGGAAGCGCCATGACCCCTGAAGAGGAACGTGATGACGTAGCGACTGTAACCGGAAGTGGGCGAGGGAGCAAAAATCGGTCATCAACATTAATTTAAATTTGACTACAAATGTTTGTAAATGGTTTGTGTTTTTTTTCTTTTACTTGCTTTCTCTTAAGTTATTTTCCATCGTTACACTTGCACTTTTGCTTTTTATTTCCATTGCACTTGCTTAGTATTGAGATATATATATATATATATATATATATATATATATACAACTAGCAGTTATTATTTTTCAACCCTTTGTATATTTCTTTTTCTTGAATAAGTCTTTGCACTATTTTCTCTTTTTCCCTTGCAGCTGTAACAAGTGAATTTCCTGGTTATGGAATGAATACATTTTACATTATTTTATCTTGTACTGTGAACACACACACACACACACACACACACACACACACACACACACACACACACACACACACACACATACAATATCACATGTTCACTATTTGTTTTCTCTCTTAAGTTTGAGTGTCATAAAAAGCACCCCTAGACATCTTCTTTTTATTTTTTATCAACTATTATTTGGTTTATTGTATACTTATTTTCTACTGGAATTAATTTGGTCCTCTTTTCACCCTTTTTTTTCTCATTTGTTCTACCAAAGAGAAATGCTGAGCCATCACAGATATTTCTACATGTTCTGCATGTCAGGTTTGTCACGTAATTTGTAAGAACTATTGTTTTTTGTTTTTTTAGAGATAGACTCAATGTTGGAGAATACAAAATGAATGGGCTTTTGCAAGAAAAAGAAATTTATAATATGAATTTAAATCACATTTAAGTCTATTATCAAAATAAAAACATGTAAAAGCTTTTATAAGCTTATAATTAGAGCTGGCTCAGGCTTGCCTCCACCATCCCCTGCTTAGCCGGCAGTAGGCCTGCACTGCTGGGGGACTTCCCATGATGCACTGAGCTCCTCTCCCTCTCCGCCTGTAAATCCACGTAATACTTGCTTATAACCGGCTTCCCCTCTGTTGTGCTTCTTCTTGTTCTCCGTGTATTGTCCCACTCAGAGGAAAGGAAGCATCACCATAGCAACCTCTACCTGCAGCTGAAGCCGTCCATATCAGCCGATTTGACCCTTGGTTTTACCTGTGATTCCATTCATTTATGTTGTGTTTATGTTAGGATTGGGGTTTGAATCATGTCTCTTTGTTATTTCAGTTATATTAGTTTGTATTTTATCTCAAAATGTACATGCTGCATAATAACTTTTTTTTTTTTTCAATTTTAACTCTGTACTCCCTGACTGCCCTCCTAAACCTCTCGTCTCTGTTCTAATGTTTCGCACCGACTCTGGTTCCTGATCCTAGAATAATTACTCATCACTGTCGCCAAGTGCTTGCTCATGTGTGAATGTTGGAGTACAATCTAGACCTGACTTACACGTGAAGTGCACTAAGATTTGCCGCTGTTTCGATGAAAATGTAACGTAAATACCTCAGCGGTCACTCTTTATTTATTTATTTATTTATTTATTTATTCATTTATTTATTTATCTTAAATTTTGAATCTCTCTCAGCAACTCGCCCTTCAGCGCAAGTGTGAGTTTCAGTGCTCATATCCTGTTACGGGGATGACATCTTCCTGAGGTGCACGTCTGCACACCTCCCAGGAGACAGAGGAGTGAAAGGTACTCGGCTCCTACCTCAGACTAAACAGGTAAATAAACCTTTGTTCTTTTTGGTTGCGTTGAAAACCTTCATTCATTCGGTCTTCTGCGCTATTATTTTTGTTGATATTTGATTTGACTGTGATATCTGACATAGAGAATTTATAATATAGTGCATTTTTATCAGGAGTCTACGGTCATGGCTTCCCAGCTATGTGAGCAGAACCGTTACAATGTGCCATTCATGTGCTTTTCTTATTACTTTTAATGATATAAAGTCAAAACATCATTCACATGAGAGACCAGGAGACACAAAAGTTGCATGTGTTTTGTTGTGGAGTTTCAGAATAACAAAGATCCTGACTGATATTCATAATCATAAAAACTGAAAGTAAAATCTATAAAACTATTTGCTCGTCATCCATGGCATCATTCCAAAAAAAAAAAAAAATCCATGGAAGCCGAGAAAGACGGCACTAGAAATTACATTTGAAAGGCTGTTAGCTCATGAAATCAGGATGTTATCTCATTATCTCTGATAACGACCTTCATTATCTCAAGATAGGATTAAGAATCCCGTGATAATGGGCTTTTATCTGGTTATCACGTGGTAACAAAATCTCATAGTAAAAAGATGATTAACCTGTTATCTAAAATACAATATATATATTCATTCATAAAGACTGAGATAAAATAAATCTAAATTTGTTGGGAGGGGCTGCATGGTCGAGTAGATTGTATGGCCTTTGACATCTTGTGTAGTTGATGGACCTGCATCTCTTTTAGGTGCTCCTATAAAACCATGACGTCTAAACGAGACAGCCCCCCGCCCTATGAAGACACGCTGCACCATCCTAAGAACCACAATGACCCCCACCAGCTGCAGCACGGCTCCCCTTTCCCCCCGCCCCCGTCTTACAGCCCTGGGCCTGGCATGTTCCCCGGCCCACCTGGCTACTGGGCCCAGGCAGGCATGTGGGCAGCCCCTGGCGTCTCTCCATCCGGGATGCCCTCCACAATACCGACTCTGTCTGCAGGAGTGCCTGCGTCCAACCCAGGTTCTGAGGAAATGACAAATCCTGCTTTATTTTGAAGCTGTAGAGTGTAAGAAGTATAAATTACTGCTTTATTGTTTGTGCAGGAGAGATGGAAGGTTTCCTGAGCAGCCAGTGGGAGAGCACGTCTGTCCGGCATGCCTTCATCAGAAAGGTCAGGATTCTTAGCACTGGTCATACTTTCTGTTCCTCACTCCTCTCCTTTTGTGTTTACCAGATATTTCTGTGTCTATGTGCAGGTTTACCTCATTCTGGCAGCCCAGCTCACTGTCACTTTCTCAGTGGTTGCCGTCTTTACATTTGTGTAAGTATTTCTGTTCATCCAAGTACAACTCTGCTACTGCAGCACACGACTCATGCCTGGCCCCTCCGTCTGTGCCGTCCTAGTGATCCAGTGAGGCTGTTTGTCATCAAATATCCTGGCATCTACTGGGCATCTCTGTGAGTTTGAAATGCAAACTCAGAATTTCACACACACACACACACACACACACACACACACACACACACACACACACACACACACACACACACACACACAGCATTCTGTTAGCTGAATAATGTTTCTTTCTTCAGTGTGGTTTATTTTATGGTTTACTGCATTCTCATCTGCTGCAAAGAGCCGAGGTAAGCCAGGTCCACACGTTAGAAAAGCTTATTGAAGCAAAGGCAACATTTCTGTTTGGATACTTTCTAAAATATCCATTTGCAATGTGCGTTCAGGAGGCGTTTCCCGTGGAATCTTGTCCTGCTGGGAATATTTGTAAGTATTTGTGGTGCAGCAGAGCCACACAGCAAAACTCAGACAAGCGGACCAGAAACAGAGGTTTAAAGCCATGCATGTTTTGTCTTGCAGACTGTTGCCTTGTCTTACATGACAGGAACAATATCCAGGTTTGTTTTTGGTACCCACTCAGGCAACGCACATTTTGATCGTCATGCACTGAAAATTTTTAACTCCCTATATTTTTTGTTTTAATCTTTTACAGCTATTATGAAACAAAAGCAGTCTTCCTCGCCATGGGAATAACAGCGTTAGTTTGTGTAACTGTCACTATCTTCTGCTTTCAAACAAAGGTAGATGGAGATGTAAAGTGTGTGTGTGTGTGTGTGTGTGTGTGTGTGTGTGTGTGTGTGTGTGTGTGTGTGTGTGGCTCAGCAGCTTCTCAGAGGGTGTCTTTGTTGTCAGTGTAAAAGAACGCCTTTGTCTCACATTACAATGGCGAACTGGGTTTCTTTAAATATTTATGAGATTTTGGGGGGGGGGGGGGGGGGGGTTCCAACTTCACTATCTGATGTAACCGGAGATGTAGAAGTACATTTCGGTGCTAGTAGCTGACACATCCACCCTGCATTTATTTTTTTGTATCCATAATGTTGCTCTTTCATGTGGCTTGATTCCCACTTCCATCACTCCATTGAGTCCTTTCCCGTCCCAGGTCGACTTCACCTCTTGCGGGGGGTTCCTCAGCATCGCTGCCATTTTGTTCCTGATCATTGGTGTTGTTACGGCCATCGTCCTCTCCTTCCAATATGTGAGAAGCCGCGAGTCGTGTTGTATTCTCGTGTTCCCGAGTGCGAGGAGCAGCAGGTCAGCAGGGTGGATCTGTGTGACTGATTGAACATTCACAGGCCTTTCCTGTGTTCCTCCGCAGGTCCCTTGGCTTCACATGCTCTATGCTGCAATTGGAGCCATCATTTACACTCTGGTGAGTTTGCCAACACTCATGTAGACAACAAAACTGTACATCCCAGTTAAAACAAGAGGCAGACGGGCAAAGTGAATTGACTTCAATGTGTTTAAAAAAAAAAAACAAAAAAACAACCTTTTTTGTTGTTTTCAGCTAAATTTGTCTTGACCGGTTCACTGAGGAAGTGAAATAAAAAAAAACCTGAAGTCTCCTGCTCCACACAGTAGAAAAAGATCCGTTTCTTGTTGTCACTCACCTGTACTTTCATTGTCAGAAGGCACAATCTTAAAATGATCTTCTACAGAAGAAATAATGGGATTTCAAGTTGCTGACTGTAATGTGACCATACTTGAATCCCAGCAGCAGGGCGCTCAGCAAGTTGCTCAACACTCTTGAGGGTTCTTCCTTCTTATGGTTTTACCAGCGATGAAATATGTCATAATCTCCATACTGCACTTTAACAGAGCAAACTCAAATAATACACATTTATTTATTTTGATGACTGTCGCCTCCTCCTCCCTGTTAGTTTTTAGTATACAACACCCAGCTTCTCATCGGGAACCGGGAGTTGGCCATTAGCCCAGAGGAGTACATCTATGGAGCACTCTCTCTCTACATCGACATCGTCCACATCTTCCTCTTCATCCTCCAAATCAGTGGATCTGCTACTGAATAAGCTTGGGGGGGGGGGGGGGGGACGCGCATCCTCCAGGAGTCTGGACTAACAAGATCTTACATCAGAACAACACGACATGTACAAAAATATTCAGCTTTTGGTGATGAGAATGTTTGTTGTCTATCAATGTTCAAAATAATTGTTAGTGTCAACCCATGAGCACTTTGGTTCGTCCCTGCGCTGTGTGAAGCAGGACAAAAGCCTTCTATCTTAAATCTACTCAAATGTGAATGAAGAGCAAAATCTGCCTTCTTTATTCTTTTTGGTGCCTTCAGACTTTCGGGAGTAGTATTCTGGCGGATCTACCAAGTTTTGTGTACCAATAGAAATGTTTCGACAAGGAATACAGAGTTGCTAAACTGCCGGTTCCCTGGTGTCAATGTACCCTTAATTTTATTAATGGGTTTTCAGTAAAAAACCTGAAATGCGGTCTTTGGATCAAAAAAGCTTAAGATATTTTTATATTATGAATTATGTCTTAAAACGTCCACTGTGGCGATGCTATAAACATACGTCATCCGTGTGGCGTTCTGTTTGCTTTATGCAAAAACTGAACATACAAAGCGAACGTGTGCACTTGTATGAAAACGGAGTCGTCCGGAGAACCCGACACCTCTCTTATGTAGGTACAAAGACGGAGACAAAGACATTAATAGATTGAGACATTTTTAATGGTCTACGCTTTGCCCTCTAGATACAAAACACATGTAGTTACAGGCACACTGAAGGATCATCAGTCTCTGTCTGTGCTGCTGGTAGGAAGGATTTACAGCTGTGTTTTCATGTTTGTTTTTTTTAACGTATCCGTAGAAAAGAACTCAGACAAACGCTGACTAGTTGATTAAAAGATGAACCGCGTGTGCAGCCGTACCTTAACTGTCTGACCAACACTTCCTTCTCTTTAATGTATCGGTGTTGTTTTTGTTACACAGCTTAACGCAAACACCAATAAAATTTGCCCTACAGTTGTAATTACCTGGTTCTCTCATCTTAATTATGAATCATAGTGGCACGTTAAGAGTCTGAGGGTGACATTGCTTCCGAACCCTTTCTGCTTGGTGGATTAGTACTGGTTCCCATCACCTAGATCTTTATTAGTCCAGTGACGACTGGGTTTCACCACGTGGTTGGAGGTTCAAGGAGTCAGGCGCTTGGGGTCACGTGGGAACATGGAGGTCTGACGCACGTTGTGGAGACCCAGGTACAGCATGCAGACTCTCTCCAGCCCTGAGAGGAAGAACAACAACAGTGAGAGAAGAGGCCTTTCACCTGTGGGTTCCCCTACAAATGTGAATTCCTTACCGATTCCACCGCCTCCATGAGGGGGAGCGCCATACCGGAAGGAGTCGATATACGACTTGATCTTCTCCAGATCTGAAATATTGTTAAAAATATTCATGGTTCAGTTGTGAAGAAGTGACTTTAATGTTTTTTTTCACTGATATTTAAAGCATATTTTCCCCAACCCAAACAATTCCCTCAATAGCCCTGTGTTGTATTTCCTACTTTCACCTGCAGAGGGAGACAAAGCCACATCTTAATCACCTGTTACCATGAAAACAGTTGGTTCTTACCGATCTGGTGATGCATGGCCCTTTCGGTCAGCAGCTGAGCGTCGTGAATTCTCTGAGCTCCGGACAGGATCTCCTCCCCCCTCATGAACATGTCGTAGGAGTTGGAGTATTTCTGGACACACAAAGATACGGACTTACACATATATAGACTTGATACTGCACCACAGGAGGAGAGAACACAAGAAAACACCAACAAGTCAACCTGTAATCTCACTAATCAACTTCCACTGCTAACAATGTGTAAACTGCACTCCAGTGAGTGTCTTTTTAAACCGGTAGAACAAACTCTGATGTTTGTCAGCTCAGATAAAGAACTTAAGAGGCTCCTAAGCCAAAATCATCTGTCTGCCATTAATGCAAATTCAGCTGCAGCTCAACCACAAAACATGTGTACTTTACACCTATTACTGCGCTTATCTGGCTATGCAGCGGATGAGTGCATGTCTGTGTGCATTAGTGAGAGACTTACAGTGTTGTTGGGATCAGGCATCGTATAGAAGGGTCTCACAGCCAGCGGGTACTTATCCAGAACATAGAAGTCAGTATCATACTGGAGGGGGAGAGAGATTGATACGCTTCATACATACATTCATGAGGCACGCAGGCGTTTTACACTCTCCCTCATTTAATGTCACAGAAGTTTTGGAGAGTAAACTTCTGATGAATTCTGACCGAGTTCTGAGCTGCCACGTTTACCCGAGCCAGCAGAGCACGTGATCGTTGTTCCGTTACTGGTCGTTTAATGAATTCTCCTCTTCTATTCCATCACTGCTTATTGATCATGTATTCGTCATGATTGGTGATTATAGATCGTTAAGATGTTGTTGCATTTATAAAACCACCAGTTGGAGACTTGTGGAAATGCTCCTCGGCTGAGATGCTGATAAATTGCACAGATTGACTGGTTTCTCCTTCCGAATTTTTTACTATGGGTATATTTTCCTACACCATGACAGGTCATCTTTTTAAAAATGACATTACAAGCTTATACGTTCCAAATCTTTGGTTTCATCTTACAACTCATTGACATTCTCACACACCTAAAACAGTTTAATCATGAGAAAATATAAACCACAGTAGAAAATGTGGTTTAACGTTTCAGTTTCAGTTCACATAAAAAAGTTCACATAAAAAAAAAAAAAAGAAGAAAAAAGTTTAAGTAAAAACAGTTATATAACAAAACAATACTTGACAGTATTAAAGCAGTTCACTGGGTGCATTTAAAGTACCATTGTTGGCACCGGGTCGTAGTCGTGACCTGGTTATTTGGTTAGTTAGCTGAGTTGAGTTTGACATTCGCATGACAGCAGCATAACTGAAAGAGACCGTTTTCCCATCTGGTCTCTTGTACAACAACCTCACAGACTCCCTGCTTTCCTTCACGTGGGTCTGTCAAACCTGCTACGTCTTAGTCTTGGTCGACAGTGACATCTAGTAGCCACATGCTGTCGGAGCACTTCAGTTAGGGAAAGTCATGTCTTATTGGAAAAAGAGGCAACATGAAATGTCGCTATGGGTGCCACCAAAGAAGTAAACAAACAAAAACTCGACAGAAAAGATTTAAAGTCAGCTTTACATGTTGGTTTCCGGATTTTAAAACCTCCTCAGGGAAACCATATTTTCGTCTCTGCATAGAAGGGTTTTAGTCTTGTTTGTCTATTCAGTAGAAAACTGTTTTTCATTGCAAATGCACATGTATATCTAATAATACAGCTCTATTTAATTAAAAAAAAAAACTGAATCAAGAGTATAGAGGAGTTTCTTGTTTTCCTGCTGTTATTACATGCTGAGAGGTCCTTTGATTATCTTAATAAAACCTAATGAACCCTCTTACCTTTTCCTTCACAAGGCGGCCAAGCAGCTTCTCGCTGGGTGTACTGCACAACAAAAAGAGCTCAGTCCATTACTGTGTCATATTTCTGGATTTACAAAAAAAATAAAAATGAACAAACAGAAAAAAACCCACTTCTATTAAATACACAACATATTACTTCTATAAAAACACAACAAAACGAATCATGATTTGATGTCAACAATGGCAAGACAGTGTAAATGTTAAACATGAGAAGCATGAAGGATGAGAAAATGCTGCTGCAAAAACGCCAAATAATTTCTCTCTTTTTGTCAAATGAAATCATTTGGCAAACTGAATTAAATGAAGATGAGAGTACATTCACAAACGTGGACCACAGGGTCCACCGTGGCGGTGGAGATTTCTGACCTGAGGTCGTCCTCGTCGCCCATCTCCACCCCGGCCTCGTGCAGCATGGCCACTGCCTCGGTGTACTCCAGCCTGAGAGTGGGCTCCAGGAACTTGAACGGCTCGCTGGGGTACTGCTTGTTCACCATCTGAATCTCTGTCTGGAAGCTGAAACGGCCAAATAACACAGCAGTGACGACGGATGTGGGACCTTCTCAGGGAGATAAAAGAAGAGGTAAAAAATTCAAAAGGCTCTGAAGCTGTCGAATCTGCATGTTTTACAGGCATTTAAATGTTCAAAAGTTAGTTTTCATGAGCCACCTCTTCTCTTAATAAACGCTCTTGTGACTACAGTCAAAACAGATCATCAGCCAACATTCTTTCAACGAGAGCCACCCAACAGAACAGAACAGACCAAAAACACCAGACTTCACAGCGTTTTTGCAAGGGAAGAAAAGAGCAGATCTCACAAGCTATTATTTAGACAAGCTGAGTGAGAAGTGAAGCAGCTCCTCTTTTCTTAGTGTCATTATTTTCCCCGTCTCGTCCTTCAGCGGAGCTGCCAGCATTGTGATGAGAAAACAGCTGATGCAATTACTGCTGTCTTTTTTTCTAAATGGCTATTTGTTAAGGCATTTTATACTTGTATTGGATAGCTGACAGTGGTGGGATGACAGTAAATGAGGGTGCGTTTTGGTTCATAGTCTGCATCTTAACCCCTGGACCAGCGGGGCACCTCTCATCTACTGAGCCGAGTTAACAGGCTTTGATATGGAACTCCTCCAGTGAGGGATTCCACTGCCAAATACTTGAAGCATGAAATGTAGAGTATATACATAATAAGAGCGTCACCTCTGCCCACTCATCTCACTTTGCTTTTAGGTCTATTTTCACATGCTGCACTGATTTACACCACTAGGAGGCACTGCAACCACAGCGAACGCTTCATTCCTGGTGGTGCTCCTGACAGAGCTATTAAAAATCACTGGGTGACAGCACTTAATCTGAATTCACCCACTGAAATAGTTTGACTAAGAAATATAATATTTGTGCTTTTTGCAACACCAAACCTGTCAAGATAAATAAATAAAAAGCACCAAATGGATCAAACTTGAGCATCTTGTGGAACCTAATTCAAAACCACTTGGGTTCTGAGGATAACACCATTATTCGGACATTAATTACAACAAGAGGCAGCACTTCAAATGATGAATACAAATACATTTGTACTGTCTAATGTTGAACTTACTTGTCTCTCAGCCCCTTGAAAATCTGCACCATGGTGTCGGTGATGGAGTCAATCACTTCGTGGTAATGGTAATTGAAGGCCATCTCAATATCCAGACCCACGAACTCGGTCAAGTGACGGTGGGTGTTGGAGTCCTCCGCCCTGAAAACTGAAACGATCCATATTTGATCAATCAACACATATTCAAATGGCACCTTCTGATTTATGTTGTGTAAGAATTTGGCGCTTCATTCTGGTTGTTAAATTCAGCCTCGTCCCACAGAATGGCCAAGAGGCCGCATGCAAATGACTCCTCTGCTGACAGACAGGTCTTTTTTTCCCTCAGAATGATGAGCGCTATAAACTAAATAATATCTAATTGCCCTCCTGGTTTGATGTCCTCACTGCAGATGATTGCTGATGATGGACAGGTGCATTTATGATAAATGACTCGACTACGACCACAACATACCCATAATTAGCTGCCACATATAATTAGCCATATAATTGTGTAAAGCCTTGGGTAATGGTCTTACGTAAGGAAGGCTGCTCTGGGTTTGTTGGAGGACAATGAGGAGGTATAATTACACGCACGTCTCGTCGGGGCCGCTGCCGCGCCAAAGACTCGAAGCTGTAAAATGTATCTAAATGGTCAACGTGTCCATCAAGGTCTATTCAGGGTTGGTGCCAATGAATTTCCATTGACTGCTTTGTGCCCTTGAGGAAAATTTTCGTCACCACGTGTTCTCTGAGACATTTTTATTTTTTACACACGAAAAATAAATAAATGTCCAAATTTACCAGTTAGTATTTAACGAGCTACGTGGTTTGATGCAACATACACACGTATTCACGTTGGCAGAACAACAACCAAAAGAGACCTGTTAAGATCTCAGACGATCTTAACAGAGCCACAGAGCCTCGAATATTCAGGTATTTCTGAAGGAAATTTCCAGGACTTTTCCAAAACTTTCTGGCTTTATTCTTTTTTTTCCACAAACGTTTTCGTGGACTGTAATACCTCTGTCTTTGGACACTCACAGAAACGGTTAGTTAAACACAACTGAACAAAAGTCTGACCAGAGTCGAATTTGGGCGCCTGTGTATTAAGGGCATTTGCATTTTTCTGCCTTTGTCTCCACAGAGGTTCCGTCTACAGACGTTCGACTTCGGGACACATTTCCCGAAACACGCAGACCACCAACATGTGTTTGCTCCGCATCTTCAGCCGACAGCGCCGCTGCAGCTGTTGAAGCCAAACACAGTGGCGTTTCCGCCCGGTGGGAAAATGAACAGAGCTGATCCCAATTCTCTTTACTCGCTCAATTGGTTGGTCGGTAACTAAGGCAACAGCAGTGAGTACATTCATGGCTTAGAAGCGGTGATGACCTTACGCCCTTTGATTTCTCTAGTGGAGCCTACAGAAAAGCAAACAAAGACCTCGGTCCTGTCTGTAGAATACAGAATGTTTGTCCGTCTCCCAAATGTTTCATTTCATCTTGCGGCACAATCACGTATCGACATACTAAAATGGAAAGGATGAGTGAGGGGATCTAAATTATTTATGTCACATTGCTGTATGTATCTAATCGGATGAGGGCAAGGGGGTTGCTCACCTGGGGCGGGGGTCTCTCTCCATAAAGACATTTACTCTGCCTCATTTTGTTACAGTGAAACCGTGTAAACTTTTTTTGTAATAGAGTATTCACCTTTTTCTGCTATGAGTGTATCAGGACGGTACGAGACCCTGTGAATCTTTTATCATTCCAGAATGTCAGCGTGCCAGCTCGTGCACTAGAGGGGCACCTTGTGTTAACAACTGGGGTGACGCATATTTCGTCCAACAAGATTTCAAGAGGCAAAGTGTCGTCTTTCTGATTTTGTCACACGCAAAACGTGTAACTTCCGTTGCCAGCAAAAGGTTTCGCTCTGGTGCTCCAGCCAGCACGCTGAAACGCTAACATAATGCATTCAGTCCCACGGAAGTGATTTTATTTTTACAGTTTCATGACAGCCTTGTGTTTTGCCATTAGGCGCTGGAGGAAGGTTGTGAGGAGGTCTTACCTGGTCCCACACAGAAAACTTTGTCAAAGTCGGCGCAGATGCACATCTGCTTGTAGAGTTGGGGAGACTGGGCCAGATAGGCGCTGGTTTTAAAGTAAGACACTGTGAAGACGTTGGCTCCACCTTCACTTGCAGCTAGAAATGAACAAAAAAAAACAAACAAAACTTTTAGATGTGAAAGACGATTAAATTAATCCACAGCTTAAAACAAAAAAGGGCTCACCGAGGGCTGAGAGCCTTTTCGTGGACAAAGTCGGCCAACTTAGAGACCAATTAGCAAAACGCTGACAGTTCTCACTTCACAAACTTAGTGTGCATGCAGCATCCTAACCAGCCAGCACCCTAATTTTCACAGTTTTGGAAAGTCTCTCTGACAGCTATGGACAATGAATAAAACGGTGAGAATGAGATTTTTTTTTTTTTTTTTTTTCTGACAGCAATTTGCTGAATTCTGACAAGAGTCATTAAAAGTAATGGATGTGCTAAAAACTAGGATAAACACAGCTGTGCTGTTTTTGTGGGCACCTGTATGGAGAATTATCTAAGATGGCGCGGACTTGCATCGCTCACCTGAGGTTTCTCATTTGACACAGACACCAAAGGGGTTTATCTGATACTGTTGTGCCACTGAAAGGAGGGCAGGGTCTCAACGGGCTCACACTGACAACTGTTTTTGACAAGGGTGTTGGCAGGCAGGAAGATGTGGTTTTTGCAACAGGCACACACACACACACAGAGTGGATTCACGGTTTCTGCCCAAATATGAGCGCCAGTTTTGAATTTAACCGCCAGCCTGAATTGATATTATTGGCTGGAAGAAAAGAAGAAGTGAAACTGTAGAATGTTTCCCCATACTTCATTTCTAATGCATGGGGCGTGTGGTAACCTGGGGATTGCAGTCTTGTGTTACAAATCTATTACACTGGGTTGTGTAATAACTGTCAGAAAATAAGTTTAGATTTACAATTTCCCTCAAAATTCTGCTCTAATATTCACTTTGCTTTTCGTGATCAAAAATGGGCACCGGGGAGTATTTCTTCTCGCATTTAAAGAAGTCCCAAAGAGATCAGCTGACCACTAGTTAGCTTAGCACAATGAATGGTAGTGGAAGGGCAGGTTAAAATGCCCTCCTCTTGCCCCAGAATTCCTCCTCTGTGTATTCTGGTTCGAATACATCAGGTTCAGGATCTCAGTCCATCCTTGAATTGCTCCTCCTCTTCCTCTCTCATACAAAGTCTAACATGATTACTTGCAGTTGCTCTTCTAGTCTTCGACAAAGACTCTGATTTGTTTGCTGAAGTTTTTAGATGCTGCTTCAAATCACTGCACCAGTCAGGAAAGTAGTTCCAGCTATACATCTATCACTAAAATTGAAATAGTTTATGCAAATTAAATGTTACACACAACCCTTCTGACATTAATGCCAGCAGAGATGTTTTGTAGAACAGTGTACTTAACTACTTCTGACAGAGATATGCAAGTACTTCCCATCCACTCCTCATTGTGCTAAGCTAATTAGTGGTCAGTTGGTCTCCGTGGGTCTCTGCTCCCTTATGAAGCATAGAAGAGAGAGGAGTATCCCTCGTCTGATTCTAGGCCAGAAACGCATGTTCTTTTCAAGGATAGGGTCACGAGTCACAAAACAAAGAATGGCATAACGGGAACATCTTGAATCATTCCTCCTAACCAAACTGGTCATCAAGAAATCTGCTTTCAATGCTCTGAGTAAGAAACGAATGAGAATCTTAAACTAAAGGTAATTTATCCAAACTCATCGGGAGAACATTGTGCAAAGTCACTTTAGAGTTGCAATATTCTGTAGATCTGTCACTGCTGAGCAACATATCCATTAAATTTGACTGCTGGATTCCTAAAACAGCTTCAGATGAACTGTAAGAACAGTTTTTCAGGGGTGGGAGACAGCGGGTGTCATCACAGATAGACGGGACATCGTAACAGCCAGGAAGAACACGATCACTGCAAGCAAACATCGCGGCAGCGTGGTCGCCCGACTCTTGTTTTAGATCAGGTTAGTGGAATGTGAAGCTGTCGTTTCAACAACTATTTATTTGAACTGAGGAAGGGAAAAGTTTCTCACCAGGTAAATTTTATGCATGTGGAATATTAAGTCATCTGTCACTCCTGATGTATAAAAATAGATATCAGTATAAGACCCACACAAGGCAGGGAAACACTCTGTGAATACTGGATGAGAAGAATTTTGTTTCAATTGCTAGTTTCTCTCCCCCCCCCACCCCCCTCCACTCTTTGCTTGCTTCACTAGGCAGCATGGAGTCTGTTGGGAGCAAGCTTCTGGAAAGTCTTCCCTGTCAAATTAGAAAGGTGCTGTGTGGAAGCGTGGAGGAGGAAATATGAGACTTGGTCGATGGATCAAATCTGATGGGGGACCGGATTCAAAATCCTGACTGATCTAAAACAACACAACTCTTTCCAAGATGTTCTCTTTTCTTTTTTTTTTCTTTTCAAATGAATATGAAAAACTGTGTTTGGTTTCACTGAATTTCCAATCTGGTTTGAATTGCAGATGTGAAAAAAAATGGACAGCCCACACAGGAAATCAAGTCTTACAACTGTCACACTGATTCACAGTGCACCTGTGAGTAGTGATACAGGAACAAGAGAGCAGTTACTGAAACATCTCATGGAAATTACTCATTGAGGAGTGTGTGTTTGTACCTGATATGATTTTAGGGGTCTGGATCTCCACAAAGCCCTTTTTGGTGAGGGTATCTCTGAAGAGCTGGCATACACCCGACTGCAGGCGAAAGATGGCCTGGCTGGTGGTGGTCTTTGTTAGAGAACACACACACACACACACACACACACACACACACACACACACACACACACCAACAGCAGCATTAGTCCGCTGGATTTATTATTACAGTTATGACACTTCATGCCATTCCTTTTCACACGCAAGGTGAAATATCTATTTGGTGTGTGGAAACAGAGCAGGAACCCCGGGTTTTTCAAACCCACAATCATGAGTGTAATACTGAAACCGAGGTGAGTAAGTCTCAAACTAAATCAGGAGATTACCGTGAGTCCCCTAAACAGCCATAAACGGCATCAGTTAGGTAACCAAGCATGTCAAAACATAAATGAGCACTCCCTTAAATCTACCCAGGCATTTGAAAGAACCACAACTTTACTGGCTCTCAGCTTACATATTTTCATGAGGACAGGCTGTCGCCATTTCAACACAAGACACATTGTCTGTGTCAATTATTGAGTTTAATTTCACCTTTTCTTCCGTTTCTTTTGCATTTCCAGTTCTGAAAAGTTCTCTTCTGACTGACAGCTGGCGGAATAGAAAGGCGGTGATGTCTAAATACTGACAAGTTCATTAGCCTGCAGACAGATTCCTTTCCTTCATTACCATCTTAATGCTTTGAGAGAAGTGCAGAAAAACTGAAAGCAGTTAAATAAGTGAACCGTATGAAGCAGCCCACTGTCGGAATGTCCGTGTGACTAATCTACGTCATGTGTCTCTTGTAGGGGGCGGGGGGGCAGTCTCACATGTTAAACTGGGGAGAACTCAATTAAAATCTGTGCCGAACCACATAAAATATTTGAAAGTTCTTCCTGTTTACAGCACATTTTGAGTGAGTGGGTGTCGCACTCAATGTTTTCTCAGGCTGGCGGTTTAGGGTACAGAGCTTCACAGAACAGACCTGAGGCAGCAGGCGGGCCACCTGAGCCTCACTGTGCCAGCACAAACCAAACTTTCCATGCACTTGACCGCAGACCAGTTTCACAACACAATATTTGCCGGGGTGGACGCGCAGACTAAACACTCTCCCCTTCAAAGTAATGGAGCCGGGTGATGTTTTCACTCAGCAGCGGAGTGACTGACTTGTGGGACGTTGCATGACGGGCCTCGCTGCATTAGTTTAATATGCTTTGCCAACAGATGGGCGACACGGTGGCATTTACTTCACACTAATGTCAAAGTAAAGCTCCTTATGTGACAGGCAAGTGGAGCACAACAAAACAAATACATGGGAAAGACTACTGATGCTTACATACAGTATTTCTGATGACAGATGGGTAAGCGTAGTATCTTCTCAGCTCTAGTAATAGCAGGGAGTCCTTGAAGGTGAATCAACTCATCACTACGGGAAATTGAGTTTTCCAACTTATCTTCAAACATGTAGCGGCAGGGAACAGCGGTACATCCAAAGCCTGCTGTCAATCTAAACAATCGGTTACCATTTGACATAAAAATTTATTCAAAATTAATAAAAAGGCATTATATAACAGAAATGGTAATTTTGTTTGGGTAATGGATCCACGATCATACCTGACATGACAGACAAAAAAAATAAGTAATAAAACAAAAGATAAGTTGAGTTTCCTTGTAAGGGCAAGCAATCTTGAGACTGATCACTCGTGCCTATCTGAAATACTGAGTTCTCAGCTGCACTGAAAAAAGGAGGCTTTGTCTTCTCACCATCACACTAATGGCAGCACTCATAAGAGGGAAATTAAAACAAGTGTTTCCGTGTGAGGCACCTTGTGTTTAAGGACAGTCCAGTTCAAAGGTTGGTTCTTAAGGAACTACGTGAGTTTACGGTTCCCCTTTTGGTGCGTCTGCCCGCCAGTGTGGGAATGACTTTATGGCTCGACTGTCCTCTGAAGTGTTTGTGAGCTCCGAGTGCACGGCGCTACAGGAGCAGGTGTTGTGAGCTCGGCGGCTCTGTGCTGTGGTGGTAAAGCTTCCCTGCATCACTCAGGTTGGAGGACCAGATCAAAACAATGAGACACTTTGCATCTGGGTCTTATGTTGTTGCTCACACACTGGTTAAGCACATCTCCTACACATCGACTCAACAGACTCAAAGACAACTTTCACTTTAGATTTGCAGTGCATGTTAAAAAAAACAAAAACAAAAAAACAACCTTACAAATATTAAATAGCCTGTAAATCAAAACATATCTGAACTCCAATGCTGGACGAGGAATATACTAAAATAAACTGTTGCATAAGGAGAGGAAAACTGCACCATGTTTTTACACTGTTGTCATTGTACACATTGTGACCTACAGTTCTCAGTCACTGCTGCTTGTTCATGACTGTGATACAACTTTTTATACACTTTCATTTTACTTTACGTTTAAAGACGTTCAAAACATCAACTCTTATCCTTTAATATCTTTGAGTGCGAAAGGAAAGACCAGCAACGCAACATTTTTTACGTGATGGTGTAACCAGATAACTCTGAACCAAGTATTTGTACTGTTGTTGTATTTCCGGACAACGACACAAGTGTAAATGGGAGCACAGATCTATAGAGACAACTGCTCCACGGGAGTTGTCTCACACTGAGGGTTGTTGCACTTGTTTTTCATCAGCTCCAGCAGCAGCTTACCCTGAGATCAATCACTCTGTTGTCCAGCTTGGTGTCCTGGTTGACCGTGGCTCTGCCTTCCTGAGGACACACACACACACACACACACACACACACACACACACACACACACACACACACACACACACACGAAATTTAAAAAAAAAAAGGGAACACCATCAGTAAAGGGCTTCTACTTATGAAATATTCAACAATGTAAAATGTTCTTTTCAAGCCAGTGATGTGTAAATTATTTTTTAGGAGGCTTTCAGAGAAACATGCAAAACTAGTGACTTTGGCATAACACCCTAGTTAAAATATGGGCTAATGGCATCTCTGAAAAATGACAAAAACTGGTAAACTGTTATTTCTATGAATTAAAGTAAGACACTGAACTCAAAATGCTTTGTTCAGCATGGCAGGGTCAACTGCAACAGAAGGGATCTAAAATTGTGGAACACCAGGCCAATAGGACAGAAAATGAAAAAATAAAAAAGACAAATGACAGAGTAAATGTTTCATCGCAGGAGGAACCACAGTGTCCAGGGTCACTGATGTCGGGCTTCCTCGGAGGACGCGCTGGGGTTTGAGCTAATAGCCTGCATAGCCACATCCTGCTCCCAACAGCCCCACACAGAGGGACAAAAGGTTAGACAGGCAGAGAGTCAGCGAGACAGGACTGTTAAGGGAACAGACTGCTCCAAGTGTGTGACTGACATGTTGACTCCCAGCAGAAAACACCTGGGATGCTGCTGCAGCTGCACAGATTGGTTTACCGGGTAAACAAAGACGAGCTCTCAGGTGCCTCTGGTATGGTGGGACCCATAAGTATATAAGCTCACAATAGTAGTAATAAAACTGTAATATAACAGTAGATCTCGGACATGAGCCAACAACACAGAGAACAGCTGTTGTGTTGTGACAAGTTATTTATTACAGCCATTAATTATCTTGATTTAAGAGCAACAATAGCTTACATTGAAAACACGGGAAAACACTGTTAATCTGAAAATTGAAAAGTAAATTTTCCTTGGATTCTATGCATCCACAACATTTATGAGGACTTTCTCAAGGTCACTATACCAGAACTTAGTGTAACAGGTTCTGAATTTCACAAACAAGCATGTCAGGTAAAGATCACCGCCAAATTTTCAGGCTTCTCCAACCACAGGGTATGAAAGGAACACACACACACACACACGCACACACGCACACACACATAAATATTCCCCATCATCCCAAGAGTCGAAACAAGACAGATACCCCTCTCTGTGCTGCATTAGGGAGCTGAGACCCACAGAGGCCTGTTGACTTAGCTCAGCCCAATGGCAGTGGATGGGCAGGTTAGCATACCTCCATGGTACCCACTCAGCCTCCAAAAACTGTAGTTCCTCCTCTAAGCATTTTGGTTCAAACAAATCAGGCTCAGGGTCTTGGTTTGTCCACTGGTAATTCTGCTCATCCTCTCTTACAAAGTCTTCCATGGTGAGTAGCAGCAGTCGCTCTTCTCGCCAAAGTTCTGAGGTGCTTTGTCAAATCCCTGTGCCCATTCAAGAAAGTAGTTCCAGCTATTCATCTAATAATAAACTAACTTCTAAATTGTTATTTCAATCAAATATTATGTACAACCCTAGTTATATTAATGCAGGAAGGGCTGTTTTGAAGAAAACTGTATTATCAAATTGTATAGGACTTCTGATGCAGGTGTACTAACCTCCCCGTCAACAAGCATTCATTCAGCTAAGCTAATGATCGCTGCCAGTCAGCCGGTCTCTGCGGCTCTCAGCCTCCTGACGCACACACAGTGGGGGAGAAGGATATCCATCTTCTCCGTCTAAAACATATTTTCCAAGAAGCTCCTTTAAAAGCCAGGCGCATCTTTGTGAGACAGTTTGATAAGATATCTGCTGAATGTAAAACTTCGCAAAGCTACAGCGAAGCTGAAGGGGACTAGATGCCCGGATCTTCAGATGACACGACATTCCCACTAGCACCGGGCCAGTAAAGTTAGAGGCTGCAGCCGATTCCTCAAGAGTTTTTGTCTTGTTTGCTATTAGCGCAGATCTATGATTTCATGGCTGTACAATACCAGATAATATAAACAGTATCAACATGTGTAACACTGAAGTGGAAAACAACAAAAAATAGATGGAATTGGTATTTTAATGGAACAGGCAACTGCAGAAATCTGTGCATTGAACAGAGCCACTCTTAATGTAGCAATTTACATCCTGAAAACCACAGCCACAAAATGTAATAGTCATTACCTAAACTGTGGATGTGAAAATAATGGATTATTGAATACATCACCATTCTCTCAAATGATTCAGCATAGCAGCACCAAACTCCCTAATTGGAATTCGGACTACGGTGCAAACCCCGGCTGCCGGCACTTATAAAATCACATTTTTCACAAAGACAAAAGACTCAAACGAGGTGAAATTACGGACTGAACTTGACGAGTGTAATATTAATCAGCGCGACCACTTTGCTCTTGATCTTGTATCAGTGTGACGTCCTGTTTTAACTCTGGATTACTGAGTTTCTCATCTGCACAACAATGGAACCCCTGGGTACTAATAGAGAAACCTTGAATCTCTTTTCGTTTTTTTAATCAAGCTTTGAGACAGACAGAAAGACACCTCTTTATCTCCTTAAGGAAAAAAAAAGCTTCACCCTCTGTAGTTCACTTTGTAGATACTCTACCATTCTGCTTTGGATGTGAAGTGTCCGGATAAATTAAGGCTGTCACTTTTTTTTTTTTATTTAACAATTTTGTCAATCATGTAACCTTTCATAATTGCTCGTTCCATTTTCTCACATAAAGAGGTTGTCAATTTTTTTTTAAATTAAAGCAGAGTTTGGAGAACAATGTAGACCTGTTCCTTCTACTGAGACAGAGTTGTCCAATCTTAATCATCAGACAGTAAAGAGCTTCATCTGAAATATGTGTCAAACTTGGAGGTTTATCATACGTGCTGAGTCCATTAAATTCTGTTCAGGTTGACAATGTTGTAATGCAAATATTGCATAATGCATCCTTAAGAGGACCTTTATCACCACCCTTTTGAAGCTCAGCTCTTTTATGAAGAGACAACAGCAGTACATGATTGCAGTGACAACGTTCAGCACCAGGTGAATGCAGACAGGAAAAAAAAGCACACTAAACTGAGCAGTGCAAAGGATTGTGGGTCTTGAATCTCCCCTCATCCATCCCTACAATCCCCCTCACCTCTTCACCCTCGCCGTCAGGCCTAACAGCATCCTCCAGCTGCAGGGGGAGGCGAGGCTCTGCCTGGCTGATGACAAAAATCTGAGAACAGAGAGAAGCGGCGATGATTAACATTCAGAGGATGACAAGTCACAAATGTTTCCATTAGATGCTCATACAACGGAAAGTACTGAGACCACATTCAGGCTAAAGTCATAGTGAAAAAGAAAAAAAGAAGTTGTGAAAGACAGTTTCATCTGTCAACATCTTGTCTGTGTGCGAGTGATTGACCACTGGGTTCCCACGCACCTAACAATCATCTTCAGCTAGTCGATGCAAGATCATAAAACATGTACTTTCTAAAGCAATCCACGGAGCCATGAGACACCCTGCTCAGACCCGGCATTGATGTGCCCTGAGTGACACCATCACAAGAGGACGGATCAATGTACACAGCTGACACAGGAAAATGTCTGGAGAGACCAAATTTCACCTTCCTACTCTAAATGCAAAGCAGAAAGCACACAGAGAACAAAGCCTCCTCAAAGGCAAACTCTCAGCCCGAGGCACGTCTTAAGTTCGGACCCGAGTTAGAGCTGCAAGTGATGCAAGCTGGATGTTCCATATAGTGGGGCGGTGGGGGTGCAGTGTGGGGTGGGGGTGGGGGGGCAGGCCTGTCATCAAAACATGTGAAGTATGGAAAAGATCTTCATGATGGTGCAATTGATCTGGTCGCTGGGGATTGTGTTGCTAACAAGTTGTGCTGTGTCTAATTTCCCGTGAAATTTCAGGAGTTCTTCCTCAGGCCACCCCACTCAGTTGTTGCACAATCCCACTGAGAGGCAAGCAAACAAACAAACAAACAAACCCTGAGTCCATGACCTCCTGGACAGAAGTAACAAACTTTATCATTTCCGTTTTTCTAAAGACTAAACACATCGTTTATCACAAAAAGGACAAACTTGCTCACCAGGGAAAATGTTTAGAGTGAGTTGTGTGTTGATTTTGTTGTTGTTGTTGTTGTGGATTGTGTTCACTAACACATCCAGTACGTGAAAATCTGAATTATCTTTACAAAAAAGTAAATTTTGATGATCTGGGTGGATAACTATTTGTTTTGGTTGAATACAACGTAATGCGGAAATACTTAACCTTTTTCACTCTGTTAAAAGTAAATAAGTAAAAATGATCAGTAGTTTTGGATGGAGTACATTTAGTTTGGAAATTCTCCAGACAGATTATCCAGCTCTGATCCAAATGTAGTTCACGTGTGGGGGGAAAATGGTCTTGAATGATGTGGTTGCATGACCACCCACCCTCTCAATGTGAAGCTCCACATCCTGCTGGGTACAGCTCTCGATCTTCTGCTCCACTCTCCTCACCATCGCCTCCACGTCTACGATGCTTTCCTTGGTGATACTGGCGGTGACAGTAGGAGGGTAAACAAAAGCTATCACTGAGAAAACAAACTCATCTGTGTGGGAAGTTAACTGCACGAGAACAACATTTCCATTAACGAGTGACTTTCATTATTCATGTGTGATGCGCCCGGCTGTGGTATATGGTTGAGGGATCAGGTTAGGTGGTGATGGCAGGGTTTGTGTGTGTGTGTGTGGTGGAGGAGGAGGAGGCAACAGCTGCTGATGACATTTGTTAACAGGGGAGACGGGGCTAGCTGAGATGCTGTGAGTGTGTGTGGCTTCATAATAGAACACACTGCCACCATTTCTCTCTCTACTCAACACAAATGTGTCTACATTTTGTAGACTCGCACAGCAGAAAATGTTGTCACCGTTTCCACATAACTCACCCGTCCTGGGAGGGGGGAAATTTCACCAAATTATTGATCATATGTCGCTTCTAATTTCAAGTGCAGTTGAGGACCAACACCCCCTGGCTACTTCATTTGATGCACCTTTACAAAGTCTTGCTATGCCATACAAAAACTCTATATAGTTCATGTGTATGTAGTTTGCAGATTTATTTAAAATTGTATTTACTTTTAATTGAGTCTATTCAGCTGGGGCCAAAAACACCAGCCTGAAGTTCTTCTTACAAATACATTTGTGCAGCTCCTGGAAACACACAACTCTTACAGATGCGACTCACTTTAAATTGAAAAACTGAAGAAAAAGACTTGGACGCTCTTGGTATAATAAATTCTTCAAACCAACAGGTGTAAACTAAACTAAACTAAACTAGATCTTTTCTACCTGTGCTGTGCGGCAGGCCATGACTTACTGCTCACTGAACGGAGCCGGACCTTGAGGAGTCATTTGTTACACAAGTCACTGCAGTTCTTTCAAGTTTCTCTGGTAAATCAAAGTTGTGATCTACTCCTCTATGCACTCTGTGTGTGTGTGTGTGTGTGTGTGTGTGTGTGTGTGTGTGTGTGTGTGTGAGGGATGTGATGTAGCAAGTTCTAAATGAAAAAAATGGTTACAAATGTTTACAGAAAATGCTGTGATGCAGAAGAAATACAGAGATGATAAGAAATGTCAGGAATTGCTAAATTACATGCAAAATGGCTAATGATGTGTTGCAAAATTAATTTATTTCCAATGTGTTTACTTTAAGGGCTTCATAGCACAGCTTGTGTAGGTAAGAAAATGAAATAAACCATTTCGCCCAATCAGAATAATTAATTTTTGTCTTAAGTTACAACCCAGTAACTTCTGTAGTTTATCAAGTGTACATACATCATGAGAATAAGAGCTCAGGGAAAGGAGCAGCAGCAAAGTACCCTGGCTGACAATGACAATGGTTTGATAGAGAGATAAGGATGGAACTTCACCCATCATACACTTATGTACTAATCAACCATCGTCTGTGAAGGGAATTCAAATGTTTCTATCATGGGTTTTCCAAACAAGGCAGCATCTTCTTCCAAGGGTTTGTCGGGACTGAGAGAACCATCTGAGATGAGAGGAACAATGCAGACTTTAATGCCATTCAAGGTCAAAGGGGAAACACGCCGTAATCCTTCAGTCTTCTCACATTAAAAAAAAGCCGGAATGAGCGAAACAGAACTGATGTCCCTTTGGGCTGCTGGCAGCTGCCTTGATTCTCTGTTTTCTTTTGTAGATCAGTAGGATAAATTAATCTCCACATGAATAATTTCAGCAGCAGGGCCCAGAGGCTGAGGACAAAACATTCAGGACATAACAATTTACACTGATAAGCTTTAGACTGGTAATCTACAATATCACATGGAGACGAGCGCTCTGACTCTTTCATACTAATATGGCCGATCCGTAAGGCTCACGGTCCTGTTTGCTGACTGAACCTCCAGAGTGTAAACTTCCCCCAAGGCTAAAAGCCCACCACCACCTACACTGACCTTCACTGGATCCAAAATATTAATGCTAGTCTACTTTACTGGAATGTGTAATCTTGCCATAAAGTGATTTCTGTTCGCATCCTTGTCCTCTTTCGCTTTCTTTCTCTGCCGCTGTTTTAAAAGTGCCCCCTTGCTACGTCAAAACCACAAACAGAGCTAGCTCGTAGCAACATACAAGCTGAAAATGCCATGTTTTTTTCCCCCCCGTGATCCTACTTGGAGGCTAACTCACAAACTTCATCATCCTCCATCATTTCCTAAGACACGCCATAAAATCCTGTACTGACTTATGAAATGAATACATAAGGTTTTATTTAAGAAAATCAATGCACTGTTTTTAAAGAAACCCTTTTTTTTCCTTTAGAAAGCCTGCAGTTAATCTGCTGCTGGCTTCAGAGGCAAAACCAGCCGCCACTCAACGCTCCTTATGTGCTTGAACAGTGTAGAAATATTCGCAGGGCCTGAAGATCACTTAATTAAATTGTGCAAGTGAGAGGAGAAGGACTTGGACACCGAATACATGAAAAGAGATTTCCCGAGCAATGTCATCGCTGGCCTCAGCCCGATTAAGAGAGGATTTACTTGTAATCCTGCATCTTACTTAGCTCGTCAATCATCATGCTGACGTGTGTAAAGTTAGACATGAGGCAAAAAAGCCAAAAGCAATATTCATGCCACCTGTATCCCCTCCACCCAAAAATCTCATTTTAGCACTGCTCCTGAACTGCTGCTTCGGTATATTGTTACCTTTTACGTGACTTTGCTATTTTTGAGCGTGTGTGACATAACACTACGTTGTCTTGGTAACCATGTCAACACTTTCACTTAAATGAGTAGACGCTGCACACTGGTGTAACTGACAAACCACAACGTTGCAAAACCAGATAGAGGAAGTGATGCACATTAAAAAAAAAAAATTGACAGTCAGATGAAAAGATGTGAAATACACTAAAGCGACATGAAATGCACGAGGAGAAAAACCTGAACTGAATCCCAAAGAGCTCGTGAAATGAGGGAACGAGTGTGAGGTCAGGCTGATCTGACATGTGGAACAGTGGGGTCAATATGTTTAGGCAACAAACATCGAAACTTCGCTCTGAGCAGCAGCGTCTCATTTGCTGGGACAGAACTGAAACACAATTTCATACATTTCCAACAGCTAGGTGTATCTGGGTACATGAAATTAACAATACAGCAGATATGATTCAGCTCCGTCAAGACGTGATGTAATAGAACAGCGTGAGGCCTTTCTATTCTAGTAATGCTATATTTCCACGGGTCCTGCCACAAGAAATCATGAGAATTTTCTTTTTTAAATCTGGTTGACAAGAGTGAGAAACAAAGTGTTGAGGTTTCTCAGAATGTCACTCTGTTTCGTATCAAGACTGTTGTGTTTGTGGTGGTAGAATTCGTCTGTGAAGAAGCAGTAGGGTGGGAAGGTACATTTTGATACTACCTTTAATGCTTGAAGCTACAGGTGTAGCGCTCGCTCTCCCACTGCGACCCCATGGAGTCTCTGGATGTGGTCGGATGTACTGTTTGTTGTGTTTTGCATCAACATTTTTTTTTTCCCAGCTTCCACCTTTCTCCAAACTCAAACTCAACTGTTTTTTTGAATGTTTTTGTTGGTGCAACAATTTTGGGGCTTTTACAAGAATTGTTTTGTTTGAGCAGGGGAATGGGTTTGAGTTCTCGAGAGAGACGGAGGTGGAGGGGGACGAGAAAAAAGAATGTACAGAATGTATGCATGTCGTGTTGATTTACCCGCAATTCACTTCCAGCTTGATGGCAAGATCATGTGCATTAACCCCGGGGGTATCTTGTTGCATCTGTTAATCTTTGGACCCAGACTAATTTTGTTTAGCTTCTGATAAACCTCAATATACTGCACCAAACTAAAGTGTCTCGTTTATAAACTGTGAGTAAAATGGATTCAGGCAGGTGGCAAACAGCCATTTTTTTTTAAGTTACTCTACTTATAAAACATTATACCGTCTAAAAAAAAAAAAAAAATTAAAAAAAATCAGTCTTACTTTCCAGCTAAAATGCTTTTCAGTCCGACATGAGTCAGAGGTCACAGTGTGGAACAATGATGGGGTCTGAAGCTTCCCAGGTGATGTCTGACTTAGTTAACAGTTTTTCATTTAAACCAATTTCTATGAACCTCGTGAGGTTGCAGAGCAATCATGTCTGCAACAGATGAGTGAGCTTGTTTAAACAGGATTAGACACTGCTGCAATGTCTGAATTACCTAAGTTCTACGTTATACAACGTCTTAACTGTCACTTTGGTCTGGAAGATTACAGATGTAGGTGTTGGCCACATTACACAATATCTTGTGTGTTTATGCGTGTAAAAACAAAAACACGACAGACGATTGTACGCACCGCATCAAGTTTCAAGTGTCTTAATGGGGATGGAAATACACATTAACAGTAGCATGATGAATAAGCCCTCCTGTAAACATCAAACACTATCAGCCAAAGTGCATCCGCGGATATTCCTGTTCATTCATTGACCAACAGTAATGGACGACAATTGGTCTGCTAACAAGATTAATGACGCTTGGCTCTCCTGGATTTCTCCACCCTCTCTGATCCAAGTCGCTATATCTGCCATCTCAACAGGAACCACTCCATTAAAACACCACTGTATCCCGCCCTGTTAACAGCCAAGCTTTTGTTGTCAAGTGAAAAATGATTGACTTCCCCAGCCTCCGCCTGTGTCAGAATGTGTGAAAATGGATCAGCGGACAATTAGGGCCCAGGATTTTCCCACCATTGTTTTCCTCCTCTCTGACAGGAAGCACAGTCTCCGTACTCACTTCGCAGCAAACTTGACCATCTGCTTGCTGGCACGATCTCCCACTGCGACAAGTGCCTGCACGTTGAACTGCTGTTGACGCAGGACCAAGAAGCACTGCTTGCCTGAAACAAAAACAACGAGTAATAATATTTCATTACTCACTGAGGCATTCTGTCTGAACCAACACAAGTTTGTGTAACTCAAGAGGAGGATCGCCGTCCAGCTGCAAGAGTCCTGCGTTTCACCTACAGGTAGAGTGGAAGATCTGTGAAGGGCCCTTCTCTTTGAAGAGAACAGAGTGGAGAATAGCCACCTTCCTAACAAACACACCTAGGAACAGTGTAAACAATTAAGCCAACAAAATCCAGGGCCAGTAGACAGTCGGACCACCCAGGTACTTTGATGTTTGTTGCCTGTGAGAAGGAGGTGGGATATTAGGAATGCCACCAACAGATTCACCTCATCATAGACCAAATCCAGATGTTATTCTCTATCTCTGAGAGGAAAGAAAGAGCATAATTGGAGGGCCGGGAGTTATCTCAAAAGGAAACAGCCCACAAGTAATCATTTACTTTATTTGTAATCAATCGAGGAAGCTAAGAAGCTTCATGTTTCTTATGGGGCTGGAATAAGCTATTAAAGCTGAGAGGGTTCATTGTATTCGAATGGAAAAAAAAACAAAAATTTCACACCTGCCAGTAGCTGGAACCCTGGAAATATCTGATCTCCCTGTTGGCAGTGAAGTGCTGAACATGAGAAGACGAGGAAGCAGCTCTCTACGTGTCTGCACAACCCCACCACACTGAGTGACGCGATACTGGAAACAAGAGGACAACTTCGTCTAATTCTCCCAATTCTGAGATATAGTACAGGGATTGTGTATCCACACTACCCAGTTCTTTGGTTTCAGACCTTCAGTGTTGTGATGTCAGATGGTCAGGCCACTGTTGGCTCTTGAATAGAAGAAAGGGGCAGGAAGACCAGGGAGACACTGATCTGACTGATTTAGATCAGACGCAAAGGGCGGATAGGGTAGGAGTAAAAGAGCTGATCTATTAATTTAACCCCATGTTTTTGCCTACGTGACCAAAGCCCAAGTATAATTTCAGGCATGCCTAATGAAGAACTAGCCCAAGGGCATACGTTTTAGATGTTTCTCTATGGTAAACCAGGGATTAGCACAGGGGTCAGATGATGTTGGCTTTTTGTGTCTTTCTCACTAAAGGAAGTTCATCAAAGTCACAAAGGGTGAACACAGGTGAAAGGGGGGGGGGGGGTGTCTCACCTTTGGCTCTGCTTGTGTGAACCCGAGCCCGGAGCCAGATCAGCTCATCAGCTTTCTTCGGAGTAAGGTCTTGGACCATCACCAAGGCCCTGTCTGACTCACACAGAAAAATCACATTAGTTCTAAAGGACTTAGCTGGATCCATTTCCCAAAGAGTCTTACACAGCGCAAACTCTTACCTCGCAGGTCTCCAAAGGCAGAGAGAAATGTGAATAATCATGCATGAGCTTGTGTAGACGCGTGCACATTAAAATGCTCAAATTACAGATGTGCCTAATAAATAAGACGCCCGAGGAGGCTTGCTGAAAAGCTGTCCAACCCATTATCTGTGGGCTGGTGACAAATAGACTCCAGTTTCACCTGTGTCACTCAGAGGCATGTTTTCTCCTTATTATCAGCATGCAGACGCAGCAGACAGAGAGGCTACACCAGAGAAAACAGAGCCGTCCTTTTGGCAGGAAACGCTGTCGACCCACATGAAAGTCCTCTCCCGCCAACCCCCCACGTCATCCTCATAGCTGGGGCTTGGCATGCAGGTGAGCAAGGCCCCACTTTGTTTGCAGCCACTGGAGCTGAAAAAGCACCGACGAACCCCGACAGGTGAGGCCTGCTGCCTCGCTCGCAGTCATCCGGGAGTTATCACATACACTATTAATCACAAGAATGAATTACAGCACATTCGTTTTGATAGAGCGCGAGACAAATAAACTTTTACGGTGGTAATCAGTTGGAACTGATCTGTGACTTAAAAAGGAGCCAGACTGAAGTAATCTGATAAGTTCTGTATGAGGGTATCATCTTGTTTCATTTGAAAGTTTCATTCTCCACATCAGAGAGGACGCTCAGGTTGAGGTGCCACGATGACTTTGATGCCCTTAAATCTCTCGAGATGAAGGTGCAACTTGTCGGTAATCTGGCGAGAAACTCACACTCCACACCAGTGGGGTCAGCGATGAATATCAGCAGAATAATGGGTGGTTTCTTACCACGAGCCAGACAGAGAAACTCAATAGGATGCCACAAGGATGACGTATTTTTGTAGCCCTGCCTGAAAATTAGCATCACCTAGGCTTCCCTGGACTGAAAGGATATTTTGGAGTACTGATAATAGGAGTTCATGAGACTTAAATATTTTGTTCATCAATTTTCGCAAATTAATGCTGCTTTAGTGATTTTTGAATGGTAAACGCAACAGTTAGCAGTTAACGTTAACTATGCTACAGCCTCTAGGGCAACAGGGGCAGCCAGCGGATATCCAGGGTGGGACTTCCTCTCCCGTTTGCCGTTTATTGTGTTTGATTCAATTCAGAGTTTCAGATGAAAAAAATGGAGTTGGACGGGGACGTCTATGAACGCAGATCAAATAAAAAGCTAGCTTGTAAGTCAGTTCAGAGACTTTTCAGGCCTGCAAAGCACCCCCCCCCCCCCCCCCCCGTTTACCTGCATAAAACCAACAAATGTGTGACTGATCAACACTACTGGGACTATTAGCGTAAATCTCTTTTCCCCACACCGAAAGATTCCCAGGACAGAAAGAGGACCCAGCTCCGTGGCTGTTGCTGGAACAGGATTCACCTACTTGCATTTTGGATTCTGTTACAATGTGACACTTCCACATGTGGAGTTAATGCCAGCTTTTTACTATTTTGGAGTGAGATATTTGGTTTTCTGTCCCGATCTGCACCACAGCAAACAAACGCTCGAAAGATAAAGAGTGTCGATCAAAAAAAAAAAAAAAGAATGGACAAAGCAGCTGCCATACTAACCCACTTTATGTTGAGACTGGACCATTGCTGAAACACCATATCGGTCCTTGGCAAAGTCCTGGGGGGGAAAAAACAAAAAAACACAAACACTTGTGAAGATCAAATCATCTGATTAAACTTTTTATTTTGCTATTTTTTCTAACACTTTCATTTTGTAAGCGTCAGTCTGTCTCGTGTGTCTGAGATAAAAAAAAAAAACAGACTGTACAGATTGTGCTCACAGAATGCAGAAACAGGGAGCAGCATGCAGGTATTTGCATACAAACTATAGCAAAAGTGTGAAAAACAGCAGTGAGTCACGTTAGCCAGAGAAGGCAGGGAACCGGAACCTTGGAGGATGAGTAGCCAGATCACGGAGGACACTTACATCTTCCTCTGTGCTTTGTTGTTCAGCTGCCTGAAACACAAAGACAGAAATGTGGGTCTAAAGAACTTTAAAAGTATCCAGGAAACAACACAGGGGGACAATCAACTAAAGTCAAACACAAACTAATCCAAACATTCAGCATCAAATGACGCAACTTCAAACACTTTGCGACAACATTTAAATTGTGTTTTCATTTTGTGGTATCAGGGGGATCTGAACAAAATTAATAAAGCGAAGGCCGCCTTCCTGGAGCCAAGCCTTAGAACCCTGGAAGGCGGCAGCAACTCCACTCTTTGCTGGGGCACATCTCAGACAATGAGTAATGGCAGCAGGAGATATTGCTTTGTAATAGAAAGAGCATAAGTGGACAGATATTCTTTATCTCTGCACTCACTTCTAGGCAAATGAGTTTGTGTGTGTACGATGAGATTGGGTCTTGGCAGAGTTACGCATTTTCTATGCAAATTGATATTGCCGCATGGAACTGGCTGATGGTGGTGGACTGAATTGGAATCAACCATCCTTGATATGATAATCTTGTCACATGATGGATGATATGGCGGTTTATGATCAACCGAATATAGACCTACGATGGCCATGAAGCAACAGACCCACACCAGAGCGACTAAAGTGACAAGTGTCAGCATAAAAGGCAAATAAAACAGTGAGCACTCATTCAACAAATATTCAGCTCAGCTTTCAAGTCTTCCCCTTAGGCCATGCCGTAATAGTACTCGCTTATCCTTTCAAACATGCTGAGCAGGTGGATCCAGTTGGCAGGAGAGATACCTTGTTCCTTTCTCCAGTAAAGCCAACTAAATCAAGACGCACTGGTGAACAAGTGCTCGGTTAGACCTGGACAAGCCACAGGTAGGTGGAACACAGGCTACGTTGACACTGACCTTATTCTAAATAAGTCAACTAGTCCGTGCTTTTGTCACTTCCAGGCTGGATTACTGTGATTCCCTCCTATCAGGTTGTACTAATAAGTCCCTAGAGACTGTCCAGCTGGTCCAAAACGCTGCTGCCAATATATTGACAAGAACTAGTAGAAGAGACCACATCTCTCCTGTACTGGCTTGTCTGCATTGGCTCCCTGTTAAATTCAGACTAGAATTCCGAAGTCTCCTTCTAACATACAAAGTCCTCAACAATCAGGCTCCTTCATATCAGACAGAGCTCCTAGTCCCCTATTATCCAGCTAGAACCCTTTGCTCCCAGGATGCAGAGTTACTTGTGGTCCCTAGAGTCTCTAAAAGTAAAATGGGAGCCAGAGCCTTCAGCTATCAGGCTCCCCCAGTTTCAGTCAGGGATGCAGACACCCTCTCTACATTTAAGAGCAGACTTAAGACCTTCCTTTCTGATAAAGCTTACAGTTAGGGCTGCTTAGGCTGGCCCTCAGATATGCTGCTATAGGCTTAGACTGCCGGGGGATGTCCCATGGTGCACTGGGCTTCTCTCTCCTCCTCTCTTAATTCATACATGCTTGTTACGAACTTGACTCCTTCCCTGGAGCCTTTGTGCTTCCCCACTTCCCAGTTCCCTGACTGCTGCTGCTGCTGCTGGAGGAGGCTGCAGACCTGAAGAAGCTCCAATTATGCTGCAGTTGATTGTTTAAGTAGCTGGTACATGTTGTTATTGGTAGCTAGTTTACTTTTATTCCTGCCCTTGTTGTTACTGTTTGTTGTCTTAACTCTGCCTGTCCTCCGTCCCTCTGTCTTTCCCTCTACTTGTCTTTCTCCTTCTGTCTTGTTCATATCCCACAGCTGTCTGTCATTCACGCTCCCCCTCCTTTCTCTCTCTTTGTCACTGTGTTTCTGTTCTGTCTCTTCCCCTTATCCGCCTTTGTCTCTCCAGTCAAAGCAGATGTCCGTTCCCACTGAGCCTGGATCTGCTCCACGTTCCTGCATGTTAAAAGCAATGTTTTTTGGCACCGCTGTCTCAAGATGTGCTTAATGAAGGACAACTGTTGGGTGTAAATTATCTGAGGGAGTGCGGTGCTGAACCGGCTCTAATTGTAAAGTGTCATGAGTTTCTTGTAGAATATTCCATCTTATTTACATGCCACAGAACAGAGTCCAACAAATGGCTGGAGATGGCCGCCCACGTTACCTAGGCTCTACGTCTGAGTTTCCTGACACATGTGACCTGAAACCTTTCTGTTATGTAACGGCTATGGTACATTTCCAGTTTTCTCGGCACAAAAGTGAAACACTGCACTTACAACTGAGTTTGTACCAGTCCCTGGAGACTGAGACCAGCATCGTACAGCAGCCTCACGTGTTGCAAAAAGGCTGCAAAAACACTGGCAGGACTTTAGTGCGACAAAGCGAATACGTGTCTACAACACACTTCAATAACGCTGAATATCAGGAAACTCCATATCTTCATCAGATTGCTTATGCTGACTTTATTCAGGATGAGGTAATGCAGTTTCTTTTTCAAAAAATTCACAATATTGTCTTAATCAGGAATGGCTACATGGATAAAAAGACTTCGGCTGTAGAAAGTAAAAAAACCAAAACAAAACATGTGGTAATGCAGGCTTTAAGGACATGCTACCATGTTGAGACTGGCATGTGCTTTAAAATAAATGATTAAATGTCCGGCTTCTCATGAAGGTGTCGTAACTCGAGCGACAAGAAGATTTTCCCTAATTTTGGGATTGTGTGATTATCTGCATTTACAGTTAAGATTGGTTTTACAGATTTTACTGTGACATCCTCGTTAACGCTTGTTTATGACGACAGTTTCGCTGAAAAAGGAAGTGTTATTCAGAAGTTGAATTTCAGAGAAAAAGATCACAGGCGTCAGCTTAGTAGTTGGTACTGTGAAGGTTGAGGGAAAGAAAAAAAAAAAAAAAGTCCGGCATCAGGGCAACCCCAGAAGATAAAAGGACTGAGAAAATAAAGTGCAGATGCTTGCACTGCAAGAGAGATGAGGCCCTGCAGTTGTGCTGTGAAGGTGAAAAAGTATTTTGACACAGGCCACTGATCTGCTTATGGACTGATGGGCGCGATGCACTCAGTTAGCAGATATCTACTTGTTGGTGGTAATGATGTTGAATCTGAACGATGGAGTCGAGAGCTTACCGTTTTACATCAAGTGAGTATGATGGTCGCATATTCTAGGATGGAGCTGCTCATATGCTGTGCACTCAGAGTAAAAGGGAAATAGTACTTTGTTTGGCTAGACACAAACAAAGCCAAAATGACAGGAATACTTAAGACAATGGATACCGTTGCCCCCCTGGCAGCAGACCAACCCTCCTGGACCCACAATACCCAGCGGAAAGGCACGTCACAGCCCTACCAGCTGTGAGAGGGGGTAACGGATATGACTAGGAATAAAAAAAACACTACTGACCAGCTTGGCCTGTTTCTCAGCCTTCTTTGCAGCTTTCTCTGCTTCCTTCTGCTGTTTCTTTAGCCCTTTCTTTGACTGGGCCTCCTCCGCCCTGGGACAGGAAGAGACACACAACATAAACATTAGGGTCAACTTCCACCTTCTATTTCTTCTGTATCCCAGAGGAAGTTGTTGACCACTCGGGAAAAATGACTCTGAGCCATCGACTCGACCAGCTTTTAGGTCCGATCCACCTTTAATCCCATTGTTATTCCCAAACACAATCTGTATGTAACCTGTGTGAGTGAGGAGACGGAAGTTTAAAAAGTCGCAATAAGCAGTGAGGACAGAAAGGAGGGAAAACTTACTTGAATCTTGGAGACAAACATGAAGCTCACAAGCACTTTTCAGAATCATTAGTATTCTAACATTCAAGAATTTAGCAGTTTTATTATAACAAGTCGACCTTTATTTTACCTAGGTTGAAAAAAATACTGCATTTGAAAGTGAAATTTAATATACAAGGGAGAGAGGGCAGTGGCGTATCCGCTTGTCGAGAAATGGGCAACTTCATATTCTAGGTCAAGGACTGGAGGGCTATAAAGATAAAGAGGGGCAATGAATGACGTAATCGCAGACTTTATATCATGAACCATCCGAACTTTGCTTTACTCTGAATGAGCCTCACATTAACTTCAGTTAAGTGCACTCAGACTGCAGGTGCATGACTGCGTGTTGTGGGGTCCAGGTGTTTAGACCTCAAGGAAGCCTCCTAGCAATATGGCAACTACTTGCGTGTAGTCAGAGGAAATAACAAGGACCAAAGGCCAACTATGAATAGTGATAAAGCCAAAACAACTCAAATCAAAGCAAATCATGGCCTTGACTTCTCACACAAAACAGCTCACCACATTAGCACTTGTCTGACTCCCAAACTTACACAAACCAAAATGATACTGATTTGGGAAACATTAAAAACCAGTATTTCATGACACAAAAATATGGGATATCGTGGGTTGTTGATTTTTTTTTTTTAATCTACTACAAAACATAACATTTATGAAGCTAAAAACCAGCCCAGGTGGGGCCTGGCCCACTGATGCTGCTGGCCCCACACCATTAATTAAAAAACACTCATGTTGCTATGTTCCGGCAACCTGTTGATTTTGCTCAACTGAATCAACAGTCCTTTTACCACCAGGCAAGTTATATCACTCTTACTGTTGGAGCAGCTGCTGACAAATTTGAACACAAACAAAATTAAAAGCTGGCCAAACTTTTAACAGCTAATCCAATACCGTCCAAACCAATTATCGTATGTTGTAAAGGTAAACATACACTGAAGCTTCCATTTGTTTCAGTTGCCGCATGTTGTGATGGCACGAGTCCAACAACACCACGGCCCTCCTGTCCAGACGCACAGTAGCTCTAACATGTCTGGAATCATGACATCTTGAAAAGTACCATCCATTGAAAGGAGAGTTGCGCGTAAAATAAAACTCTTAGCTGTCTGTGAATGAGGCTTCCAGGACACTACGTTCCATCCAGGGGCGAAAAACGCAAACCAAACATTATTCTGATCTAACAACGACAGAATTTTGAATTGCCTTTGGTAGTGTAATTCAACTTGTTGCTAAAATTCTAAAATATTATTTGTAATATGATGTCCCTTTAACAGCTGGACTTATAAACTGATATTTTCTTATAATTAGTCAATCAACATAAATTCATTTCATTTTCATTTCACACTATTTCCCCTAGCAAAATTGTCTGTTTCCACTTGAGAGGATTTACAACTCAGCTTACCCTAAATACGGAAACAGAGATAATTATTGATTAAAATAAACATTAGCAGATCGGTTCACAGCCAAGTGTGAAGCAGCCTAGATGAGAATCAGCGAGTCCGAGTCCATGGTCCTCGCTCAGAAAAGAGTGGAGTGCCATCTCTGGGTCCGGATGAAACCTTGCCCCAAATGGAGGGGTTCAAGTCTCTTGGGGTCTTGTTAACGAGTGAGGGAAGCTGGATCCTGAGATCGACGGGTGAATTGGTGTGGCATCTACAGTGATGCAGACTCTGCATTGGTCCGTCGTGAGAGGGAGCTGAGCCAAAAGGCCAAGCTCTCAATTTATTGGTCAATCTACATCCCTACCCTCACCTATGGTCATGAGCTCTGACCGGAAGGACGAGATCATGGGTACAAGCAGCCGAAATGAGTTTCCTCTTGAGGCTGAGCTCTCCCTTTGAGACAGGGTGAGAAGCTCTGCCATCCGGGAGGAGCTCAGAGTAGAGCCTCTGCTCCTCCACATCGAGAGGAGTCAGATGAGGTGGCTCGAGCATCTGGTCAGGTTGCCTACCAGATGCCTCCCTGGGAGGTGTTCAGGGCACGTCCAAACGGTAGGAGGCCTTGTGGAGGACCCAGGACACGTTGGAGAGACTATGTTTCTAACCAAGTGCCAGTAAGAATACATAAATAACTTACAGCAGGTGCTGTATTCAGTCACACGTCAAGGCTTTCTGGTCACATGACATAAACTGCGTTTAAAATAACTGAAGGCTGACTAACTTTTTTACGATGCCAAACGGTTCATCTTGTCTAACTTTAAACCAATGATTAGGAGCCTAATGAACAGAGGGAGAACAGACAGTAAAGCAGAGGAATGCGCAGAAGCGCCACCCGACACGTCGAGTTTTGTTTTATGAATCTGATTCATTAAATGTCCAAAGAACAATTTTGCATCACTGTAGATATGCTCATAGCTTTGCCAATATTTAGATGATATTTAAGTGTAAAGATTAACCTCCTATCTGAATGGTCATGGGTTTAATATCGCCAGTTTATCAGACAAATTCAAGAACTTGTCTCAGGTCAAGTCAAGAGCTTTATGCAGCTCCATCAAGGGAGAAATGTCATTTGAAGATGACAAAAAATAATAACCAGCATCACTGAGGCTCACAGTGTGCTTAAATTTATGCTGCAAGTATCTAAATATTTTGATAAACTCCTGTTTTGTTCAAAGTGTAAGTAAATACGACTGCCTCCTTCTTCAGTAGCGTGACGTCTATCTTTGTCAACAAGCTAGCCAAACGGTTTGGACTTAAAACCTAACATTGTAATTCTAATTAAGCTGGATATTAAACGTGTTAGTGCAGGGCTGAAGATAGTAGAATGCACCCACGCTCCTCCCCGGCCCGTGGTATTACATCAGGGGAACCCCTGCACACATTATTGCTGTTCAAAACACCCTCAGCGGCAAGAAAGCAACTTATAATAGAAGTACTGTTTTAGGGTATATATAATAACTAATTCTGCACGGTAAAGGACCTCACTTGGCTCATGAATATAGTCCTAGAACTCACTGTCACTGTCCTGTCTGCTGACGCAATCTCCTGCATGTTCAGGCAATGCTCGCTAGTTAGCCGCACACAGATTTAAGTTGTAACATCACTTTAGTGCTACAACGTTGGGAGAGGTGAGTGTTGTGTGAGTAGCTTTAACACCGTCTTACCCCTGCCCTTCTTCTTTAGTCATGTCGAGTTCTTTTCTTGGAGAATTTCTACTGTGTGACAGAAAATAGTACTCCCGTCAGCTGTTTAGAGCATGGTCGGCTACAGGAAAGGACTTCCTGTTTTGACGGAGCGCCATATACCAGACGTATTGGGATCCGACTGGAAACGAGTGATTGGATTAGTTCCTAGGGGTTTACGTCTCAGGATAGTGACAAAATAAATGGATAAAAGTAGTGGGAAAAAATCACGGCGATGCACTAACATGATGCTTAAAGACGTACATCAATGTTATGTGATCACTACCAACTAGAGGAGTTATTGGAACATGTAACTAACACTTAAAACTCTGTAAATAGAAAAAGGGTGTAGCAAGGTAGCCCAAAGAGGTATTTACTATGGGGTGATAGCCCACATTTTGAAAGAAAGTGGGCTATTAAATATAAAATGTTAAAAATTAAAAAAGAGGTTAATTAAATATGTATGTTTTTTTAATTGTTGTTTTTGTTTTGTTTTGAGCAACTGACACATACTTGTGTGTGTAGCCGTCTTCTTCCGATAAAGTTCACTTTAAACGTGGTTAAAAGATCTCTGCCTTGAATATTGGTGAATATAGGTTAACATTTAGTTGTGATTTTATAATCTTATAAACTCAGTGGTATCCTACAGACTATTGGAGCACACACTCAACTTCAAAATAGTTTTTGTTTCTTTGAAATGTGCCATTTTAAAAAAAATGAACAAAAACAGGATTTTAGTGATTTTTATCAGCATGTGTCATATGACCGCCTACAGTGAAGAGCAGGGGTTTCTAGAGAGTGTTTAACTGTTCTTGTTCACAGCTTCATCTCCTTAATTACATAATAGGCATCAAATTATCGCCAAAAGCATCTCTCTCTCTCTCTCTCTCTCTCTCCCTCTCTCAATTGGGGCTTTATATTTGAGATATGAAGGAGTTATTGATAAAAACTCTGTATATTTTGACAATTAAGAGAAAGTTATTGAGAGAGCTTTTAGAAAGATATGGGTTTTCTTTATGTAAATTCAGTTGTTATGAGCCATTGGTATCATATTATTGTCTTTAATGACCACATCTACAATAATAATAATAATAATAATAATGATGATGATATGGTAGATATACAGATTCTTTTGTAAAGCACTATCAGGCCAGTCAACCCTTATGTCAGCTACAGTGTGTATGTGAATGTGTAAAGCTAATTTGGGGAGAAATTCAGGATGAGTTCAGACATGGATGTTGGTGAGATAGACAGATACTCAGTGCTATCATGTAAATAATCATTAGCAAAGACCAGTGCAGCTCAGTTAGCTCTGGCTCTGATCCTCCCTTTAGCCAGTTTAAAAGACAAACATGGCTGATCGTATCAGCTCGCCAGGAGCGTGAGCAGCATGAGCGAGTTTGTGACCAGCAAACGTTTTGCTTGTTTGACGAGGTTTCTGTAACTGTTGTTTGTAATTGTCTCAAGATTTTTACTGAGATATCTGATCCACAACTGTAGCTGACAAGTCTCACATAATCACATGGCATCAATCTCGGGAGTGAGATTGTTCCGATGACCTTTCATTTATTTTAATAAGTCAGTTGTCTGATTTGTTCTACAACATTTGCCATGGGGCATCAGCACTGCTTTGGATCAAACTCCAGAACTGACAGATTTGAAAATTACGATGTCCCTTCCACAATAATAAAAAAAAAACCATCATCATAATATTTAACGTTGTGACAAAACAGTGTCTCAAAAACACATATAATGAGGTTTTTTTTTTATAAACCGCCATGTAAATACGGTCTATCTACAGTATGCTCAGAATGTGTGAATTTAATGCATTTTAACGCTGAAAAATCTTGAAATCCAGTGTGATATGATCAAAGGAAATGAGATTTAAAAACAGCTGAGATTGGGAAATTATCACTGCACACACACACACGCACGCACTCACACACACACACACAAACGCACACGCACACACGCACACACACACACACATGGTAGGAAGATGTGAGTGCCACGTGTGATCTATTTTGTACAAAACGCTAAAGTGACAAAATCCATGGTATAACTTTCATGCTTTTGGTTGAGTACACTGAGTGCATTCGGGTTTCGAGGGAGCTTTGCAGGACTGGCCATGCACCGTGAGCCATGGTGGTTTGAATACAGTGGGGGGTCATCAAAGCCATTCTCAGGCTGTTTGCCACATTAGATACTGAGGCAGGAAACGGTCTTCCTGCTGTTCCCTCTCCTTACCTAACAATGTAACCATTAGTGGAGCAGGTCAATGCCCAAAATGAACCATTGGTATTTATGTTCCTTTCATCCTTCGTCAGATGCAGCCTTTTAAAACTATTCTGGACTATTTTTTTTGTCTTTGATAGTAGACAGGTGGGAAATAAAGGGGTAGAAAATGCATCAAGGGTCCCTGTGCAGATTCAAACAGTAAACACTGAACTTGTGAGGTCAACATGTCTGCAGTAGGCGACCGTGCTGCTCGATTCAAATACATCTCAACAGCATCATTTTAATCAGACTTTATACTGGGGTGGAGGGTGTTGGAGACTTTTCTCCTGGATGCACACCAGTAATGAATCACCAGTGGAGACAATTTCCTGTCTGTTTCAACAGCTTTGGCCTTTAACCCAGTAAGGTAAACATGGAACCCTTCACTTCTGCAGCACTTGTTTGACCTCATGTATTCTGATGGTGGAAAGGTTGGATGCACAATTACGCAGTAAGATGGGATGGAAATTTTCAAAAGATGATGGATACCCAAGGCAGTGACTATTTTTCCTGAAAAAAGGCTTACATTAAATATGAAAGGGAACCTTCTTGGACCAAAAAGTTAAGTCTCATGGGGCCAATGAACACATAAAATATGTTCAATGAAGCAGGCAGTTCCATAACAGCCTGGGCCATTTGTGTTTTCTTTTCCGTGAGACAGTGGTGGTTACAGAAAATGAAGAAATTACGAGAAAATGTGGTGAGAAGACTTCTATTTTATAATCAAATGCTATTTGTCTCTTTATTTTCTTGATTTGGGTCATCTCTTTGCACGCTCGGTAGAGTGGCCGTCTCGCAACCAAAGGGTCGCTGGTTCGATCCTCGCTTCCCACGGTAACCAGATCCAAGTTCCTTGAGCAAGATACCGAACCCCTAATTGCTCCTGATGGCCCTGCGATGGACTGGTGACCCGTCCAGGGTGAACCCTGCCTCTCACCCAATGTCAGCTGGGATAGGCTCCAGCCCCACCCACCACCACCACCACCACTGCAACCCTTAACAAATAAGTGGAATAGAAAATGGATGGATGGATGGATGGGTGGATGTGCACTCTCCAGCAGTTCTGTGTATGGCAGCTAACGTGATTCCTTGAGTCAAACTTGGGGCATCCTGACAGGCAGAGAGAAGCAGATGAAGAGGCTCCTGCTGAACACAGGGAAGTGTTAATCACAGACCTTTCCCTGCGCCGGCTGTCACAGCCGAGGTCTTATGTTAATCCCGGATCATTTGGGAACATTTCCAACTGAAGAAGCACCCCTTGTTTTATCCTGTTTCACTGTGAGAGCCCAGAGACACCAGATATCCATTAACCCTGTGGCTTGCTGATGGAGGCACTTCACACCCCTTTTACATGTAAAGAAATGGAAATGTATCACAATTGGAGGGTTGAATGAATGCCAACACCACATTGCACGGTGGTCATTTGACGGCTCCATTCCTCTTGATATCTATTGTAGTCGGCTTCCTTTGGTCTCCAACTTGAACACCGCCGTTCCAGAAAGGCAGAATCTCAAGTATGCATGGCAGATAAAAGAGAGTTTCTTTTCTATATATACTTTTTAATTTATTCCACCAACGCAGCGCATTTAAATCAACATTTCAGTGTCCACATCAGTGTAAAGTGACTTATTTTCATATGTATACAACTCCATCAGATTTATTACCAGTACTAAATTCCATGATTGCTATAGCGACCTATTTGCATCTTCTGAATATATAACCTGTGTTCTGAATAAAAATTATTTGGGATTTGTGAGTCAGGGAATGGCTAAGCTGACCCTCTGACCCATTCTGTGAAGCAAATGAGGATAACACTTGTTTACGAGTCAAACATAATGAAGGCAGTGCAAACTGCAAAGGGAGAAAAGGGTCAAAGGAGAACTTAACATTCTATTTTCTTTGTTATGGAGCCATATGGGCTTTAATTATAAAGGGAGATTTTTAACTTTTGTGTCAACTCTGCTTAAGATGTAAAAGTGCACAGATGTTCCTGCAATTACAGGGTCTTGCTCAGTCCTCCTTCTGCTTTCCAGTCAGATCAGGTGGAGACATTTGCGTTAGGAGACCCCCGCACTCCTCCCTCCAACACCTCCCTCCCATCCCCCACAACCCTTGAGGGGGAGTGGAGCTGACTTGAGTGAAAATAAACACCACCAAATCAGGAGGAGATTCTTTTGAAGGTTTTTATTTTTACATTAGAAAAACATATTCAAAAATGGTAAACAAAACAAAACACAACAAGCAGCATGCAGTTTCTGTCTTTTACAAAACTTCCAGTGTGAATGACAGCAATAAATAATAGCTTTCAGATGATCACACAACTTAAGTGCAAACACAAAAACGCTGCAAACTATGTACAGTTTCCAAAAGCAGCTACCACCCCTAAAAACAGAGACAGTGTTCTATGTCTGACCTTGAAGGCAGCATCAAACAAAACATGGATATGATTTTAAAGCTGAGTGGATAAAACTGAGAAATCCGCTTTGAGGAAATTAAACTTACAAACTTTTTTTTTTTATAAAAAAAAACATAAAAGAGATTTCAAGAAAGGTAAACAAATGAAAATATATAAAAAAAACTTTTTTCTTTTTTTCTTCTTTTTTTTTTTTTACATCTGTACAAAATGTAGTTATGACTTTAAAATAAAAGCTTAGTTCTCTTTCACTCCTGAGAGTCACAGACCTTGCTAACTCGACAGAACACTTGAAGACTCAGACTCAGTCGACACGGATGAAATTGGCCCGCGCTTTTTGGACATGAGAGTCGTTTTCTGACTTGATCTGCTATTGACAGCCAGCGCGCTCCTGGCCGATTTCTTAAACTCAACTCCCAGGAAAGCATAGAGGATGGGGTTTAAGCAGCAGTGAAAATAGGCCAAAGCTTCAGTGATAGAAATCCACTTCTCCACTGCCTGCTCCAGTTCACAAGTAGAAGAGACCACGTTCAGCATCATGAGGTTGTCCAGGAAGATCACGACACAATAAGGCAGCCAACAGGAGAAGAAACACAGAATGAGGATGATCGTGGTCTTCAGTGCTTTCCTCTTCAGAGCCTGGCCCTTTGCACCTTTCGACAGCTTGGCGATGATGACACAGTAGCAGCTGAGGATGACCAGGCCGGGCACAACGAAGCCCACCACTATGTGCTGGAAGCGGAAAACAACTTTCCATATAAGACTGGTTTCCTCTGGGTAGATGTGCAGACAGATAAGCTTGGAGTCTGCTGTCTCCATGCTTTGGCCAGTGGAGAATAAGTAGTTTGACGAGCGGGTGTTGCCAATCCTTGCGAACACCAGGTCAGGTACAGTTAGCACAGCTGCAGGGAGCCACACGCCCACGTAGATGATTCTACTCGCCAGCAGCTTCCTTATGGCTTGGCTGTTGGTCGCCCGCACAATGGCCAAGTAGCGGTCCAGACTGATGAAGGCCAGGATCAACACGCTGCTGTACAGGTTGACCGTGTAGATCATGTGTACAAACACACAGAGGAAACTCCCAAAGTACCAGCTTTTGACTGCATCCACCGCCCAGAAGGGTAGCGTGCACACAAGCAAGAGGTCAGCCACCGAGAGATGGAGCCGGTACTTATCAGTCATCGTTTTGACCTTTTTCTGATAGCCCATGACAATAATAACCAATCCATTGCCAATGATCCCAAGAACAATGATTATTCCATAAACCACAGGCAGGAAAATCTTCTTGAAGTCGCTGCTGGGCACGCTGCCACATGGCTCCTGGAAGTCCAGCTCATAGTCTCCAGACTCCTCTGAGATGTTTTCGGAGCTGTTGTCGGAGAGGGTGAACGTAAAGTCGAACTGACATTTTTAAAAATAAGAAGAAAGAAAGGAAAACAAAACATTAGGAGTGTAGGAAGTCCCATTACATAACAGGCACATGCTTAAAAATATGAGTCAGGTTAGTTGTTTTTTTTTTTAGATCTTAAATTGACATGTTAGCATCAAAAACCTCACCATTTTGTCATTTTATTACTTCTATTCAAAAATAAACAAATAAATAAAAATAAAATTAATCAGACGGGGGTGAATCATAATCACACAGAAAATATCACTCAATCACTGTACTTGATAAAAGCAACACCCAGCAAAACAGGTCAGAAGAGTAACACCAAGTAATGAAACTCACCTGCATGTTGACCACGCGCCGAGGATGAAATGTTAGGACTGCTGTGTGTGCGTGTGTGTGTGTGTTTGCATCTGAATTGCGTCAACTGTATGACCTGCCGAAACTTCAAATCCCCCCCCCACACACACCCGCTTCAGTAAATACTCCGGGTCTGCGCTCTGCATGGAGCTCAGGTTGACATCCAGAGAGGCCGTTCAGGGTCCCGCAGCAGCGTCATTCTTCTACAAATGACTACGGGAGTGCGTCTGGTGGCAGTTTTAACCCGCAGACGTTTGAATCTGGCCCCACCTTTACACGCGCGCGCGCGCACACACACACACACACACACACACACACACACACACACACACACTCACATTTGGTGTCCCGCCTCAAGTACTGTTATGTCTGTGCCTCCGAGTACTAACTAACTCCCGGCGGATTTGACAAAGAACCACACACGCAACAGTGAGGGATTTTCCATCGAACAGCCTCAAACTCCTTTGACCGATCCTCTCTGATTTCAGTTAAATTGGTGATGACAGGCCGCCTCGCTAACGTCGCCTGAAACCGAATATCAGCCAGGAGACATGAAAATACTATTGCACATCTTTGATATGTGAGAGCTGTGAGAGACGCTCCGAGTCCATCTGCATCATCGATTCTGTTGAGGAGGCTGATCTGGTGAACGAATAAAATACGGCTTTGCAAACTCTTGCAAATTAGATGATGAAGCATATTTTTGCAGTAGACATTATGACTGATAGAAGCGTAATACCGTGAAGATCACTCCTCATTTTCATCATCAAACAATCACAGAGACATACATCCGAAGTGCCTGTTCCTTACAACTAATCAAAGGTAGGGGAAGGTATTAAAAGTAATTATTCACCCCAAAAAGAGTATTTTGCCTCTCAAGTTCTCAGAAATAGGTGCCTTAAGCCCTCGAACACATTATTCCCCTCCTATGACTTCTGTGTGACCCAGTGTGCCAGAGCCAGCACGTATATTTAGCTTGAAGCTAATGATGAGTGACCCATAACTCCTGCAAAATGTCAAATTATATACATGTATATATATATAATTTGACATTAGTTTACCTACTCCTATGCTTTGGTCTAATTTACCTACATTTTATCCAGCCATAAACTCAGAAATTGACATGCACTTTGATTTGAGGGGGCAGCACGGTGGTGCAGTGGTTAACGCCCGTGGCCTCACAGCAAGAAGGTTTCAGGTTTGAGCCCTGGCTGGAGCACGGGATCTTTCTGTGTGGAGTTTGCACGTTCTCCCTCTGCCTGCGTGGGTTCTCTCCAAACATAAAGGGTTACACTTTGTTTTTAGTCCAAATCCATGTGTGTGCGAGTTCCTGAGCTTACAGTTGGATCGAGAAAATGTGGATTCTGCAAGATGATGGACTTGAGAGTTTGTGAATAGAATTTTTTTTGGTAGTTTTTCTGTTGTTAGTCATTAGTCACTATTAGCTTCAAGCTAAATATGGTGTAAATTTCTGGAGTCACTGAGAAACAAAGGTGGAGGGACGAGTTTATGTCCTGAGTTCAAGACACCTACTTGTGAGAACTTGCAAGGAAAAAAAACCAAACCTTTCTTTTGGTTAAAGTATTGAATGGAGCTTCAGTGTCTCCGTTAAAGAACAACTCTTTTCCCCTCAGCGTCCCCAAACTCAGCATTTGAGTTTCCAAACATGAGCAGCGAGCTGTAATGAAAGTGCGGGACGAGGGTGATTTATCAAACTGAAGGGAAAAATTGCAAAACTCCAACTGTTATTAAAAGACAGATGGAAAACACCACCATTTGTGTTGCGGCTGTATACCACTACCAGAGCGGCGCTGAATATTACTGCCCGGCATTATGTTCCCCCAAAATATCATCTGCAATGCAGGACAGGTAAAATGAATGAAACAGTGAACAGGAAAACTACCTTAAAGAGGGAAAAAAAGGACTCTCTCTTCACATTGACAAAGGTGATTCACTTCATGAACATTTTGTGCCGCTTGTGTCTGGCATGTTCTTATCCTCCCGGCGTGAAACAAACCATTTTCATCTCCTCTTCAGGTGGTTTAGGATAAAGACAATAATGAGTGTTGTGATGCAAACACACAGACCAAAATAAATGAGGAGAGATTATTACTTTGATACGAGAACAAAACGACAACAGTTCTAACAGTCAAGAAGAGTTTACCAGCCACATTGACAACACGTCACCGGATAAAACAACGACAACAAAAACAAAAAATAACAGTAAGTATTTGCTGAAGCTTATCAAAGCGGTGGTAGATGAATTCTTTGTGTCCTCAGCTGGACTCCTGAGGAGAGGAACAGAGGGATCGGCGGCTCAGAGGAAGGCCTCTGTATTGGTATGTAGCTCTTATCAACGCCATTCAGACACAGACATTTACTCCGTTATCAGTCTGCAAGCAGAACTGCTGGATTTCATTTGAATTCTAAATTATGAGCACTATTTCTTTTCTGTTTTTTTTTTTTTTTTACATTCCCTCACATTCCTTCCAAGGGGAGCGGGGAATTCCAACTGACTCGATTTATGTTTTAATTTTAAACATAACACTTTCTCAAATTTCCCAAAGCTGTTGTTTTGTGCATGGTTAAGTTGTCCAGCGGTATGGCATTGGATCATTTTGCCTCCCTTTCATAAAACAATACTGTCAGCGAAAACATTTAAAAAGAAAGTCTTTATTGTCATTGGACAGATTGTAACAAAATTCATGGGTTTAATTTTCTATTGAGCAGCAGACGAGGACAAACTCAGTTTTCCCTGCGTGCCAGCGCCTCGGTCAGCAGCACGGACAGCAACATAGTACACGTCTTTGACTTGGACACAATTCATCGTAGATGAACTGGGAAAATATTTGTTCTGTCTTATTATTTATTGGGGAATAAAAAACTGTGCTCGGCATTGGAGATCTGTCTGAGAGCAATGACATGCCTTATGGCTGCATTCTATCTAGTGGCCAGCAGGGGGGTTTTGCTGGTTGCAAAAAAAAAGTGAGATTGCTGAATTTATCCATCCATCCATCCATCCATCCATCCATCCATTTTCTATATCTTTTATCCGTTAAGGGTCATGGGGGGGCTGGAGCCTATCCCAGCTGACATTGGGTGAGAGGCGGGTTCACCCTGGACGGGTCACCAGTCCATCACAGGGCCATCAGGAGCAATGAGGGCTTCAGTGTCTTGCTCAAGGACACTTCGACATGGTCACCGGGGAACTGAGGATCGAACCAGCAACCCTTCAGTTGCAAGACGGCCACGCTATGGTTGAAATATAAATAATATAAAAAGTAATTAATTTTTGATGTGATCTGAAAAAAAAAGTACTCTCCCAGAAAAGTACTCACAACATTTACGTTCTGACATTTGTCAGTGAACAGCAGTAAAGAGGTACAACCGGCATCAATAATCCTTCCTTGAACGAATGCATGCATAAAGCTTATTGTTTTGTTGGATTACAACAAAAGAGACTTCACTTCACATAATAAATTAAAGCTTTTATTTTCTAGCTCCGGCAGGATATTTGCAGCCTCCACTGTCAGCATGAGGATTCAGATTGCTATCGGCACGGAATACAAAAGATCTGTGAGCTACTTAGAATACAAATCACAAGAAGTGTGAACGGCAACGAAGGGGCTCTTCAGTGAAGAATGGCTATTGAAATGAGACAGAAGAATGGCAGGGAGATAAAGACAAGAAAGAGCAACGATGTTCAGTCAACACCAGCCCTCCGGTTGCAACTCATCCCCAAACCCCTCTGCAAGTCGGCGCGGGGTAATTTCTCATAATGATACCTCTGCTTAAATATCACCTTCACTTTTAAAAGCACCGCACGGGATCTAACATCCAGTCTTTGTTGTTGGAGCTGACTTTGGGTGTCACCTGTGAATGCAGAAAAGGTTTTAGGTAACTCAAATAGCTTTAATGACTTGTCTGGGCACCTAGAGGAGGTTTATGTGTATTTAAAACGATGCGTGCACTCAATTGTGGATATGCTTGCCTCATAGACTCACAACTTAGGGCTTTTTATATTGCTCACTAGTTGCTTCCATGAATGCATTTTGACATAAATTTTGAGGTGTCATTAGAAAAGGTTGATTGAATGGCAAATTTCAAACAAATTCCTCTTATGCTTCCGTGAGGTAGACTTGGACTTTTTCGTAAAGGAAAGTAATTTGAAAAGTACTTTTTCAAAATACGATCTGATGTCGGGAATCTTCACTTCACGAGAGCGATTTTTTCCCCCCTAACTTTGTCTTCATCTGGGGACAACATGGCCAACAATAGCTGGCATTAAAAAAAAAAAAAAACTATTAAAAATTGTCCATCTGATAGTAACTCCTGTCCATTTTTCTTCATTTTTCACAGGTAGATGCCTGTCGATCGCCAAGACAACCTCCGCTTCTTCTCTCAGACAACTAGTCATGCTTCCATTTAATTCTTAAGTGAATTTTAAGCAAACTTTAGAAATGCGGCACAAAGGAAAATGAGCAGAAACGGGCCAGTTTCCATCAATGATCTGGAGCAAATAGGCTCCTGCTGAGGTCATCTTGGAGCGGAGTGGAAAAACGAAGGGACATTTTGAAGAATGACTTTCAGATGGACAAACGCGAATTGTTCATTTGTGCTGGCAGGTTTTGGTCGTGTTGCATGTCGTCTGGAGAGGAAGATGAAGTTTGGAAATATTAGGATATGCCGGCAGCAGAAATCACTGGTCGCTGATGTGAATTAAAGTTTCATTATGTCAGCCTAATCAGGAAAAGGAGTTCCCAGCTCCCATTTTACCCATTTATACTTTTCTGAGAAAGGCAGCAACAACCATTAGCAACATAAAAAAAAACCCCTTTGTTTTGTAAAATTTGCTTCGTACTATTAGATTAACCTTCTTACATCCAGCCTGTCAGAATATAAACCACTATATGAAGCAAGTTTTTAAGCCTGTATGTCTCTAATCGGAGGACATGGCTGCGTCATTCTGGGGGCTCCTGCTGCTTTTAAATGACGTATGCCGACCAGAATGTCCCTGCATGTTTGTGCATATAGTAATGTTCATTATTCACTGTGGAATGCACAACCTCTATATCTATCAGCCAAGGCTCTATCAGGGTGCTTTTGTTTTCCCATCTCTGTAGACCATGTGTGAAGTCTGCTCAGGGAAGAACGTCCTTCATGCACCCCATGGCTTCATTTTTTCTCTCTCTCTCTCTCTCTCTCCTCTGTCAAGACCAGATGCGTCAAGTCTCTGCGAGCGAAACATGATACTAGAAAAATGATACACAGAGCTTATCACACGACTTATTTCATGAATGCAGATATTGTAAGAAGCACCCATAATCTCACTTTGCTTGAATGGCATGTTTAAAACTGCCGGAGCAGTAAATGCCAATGGAAATGCTTTTTTGTTTTCTTTGCTTTTTTTTTCCCGTTAAATTGGCACAGGAAAATATTCATGATGATATTGCAACAGAATTAAAAAAAAAAAAAAAAATGTGAAAGCATCCGGTTTGCTTGCTTGTTTTAAAGTTTGTATTTGAAGAAAGAGCTTGAATTTGAACAATAGAAGCACTTTAAAGACAAAGCTCGCCCCTTATCTTTGGAACGCACCCTCTTAAACTTCCTTCTTAGCTGAGGGGTTGCATGTGCTGTTGGCTCCTTTAAAACATTTCTCCTTGACCTCAATCAAGGTCCCTTATACTCAAGTGGCATCGGTATGAAATGCAAGGGGCGAGCAGAAATTAAGCCCGAGCACAGGATGGTATCTCTCTAAGGGTCCACATCACTATGAAATATATTCATCTATTCGACTCGCTGTTTGTGGCAAAGTTATTTCAGGGTCACAGCAGGACAGCAATAGCCACTCATAAACAAGTGCCTTGCCTTCAGCATGAGGACCAAGTGATTTATTTTCATTTCTTCTCACTGGAATACAAACAAGCTAATTTCTTCACTGCTACGTTGGTGGGCAAATCTGGAAGCAGGCCATTGTTATCCCTGAACATGTTCACGCTGACTAACCCAAATTCTGCTGCTGCCTGTCCTGACATGGAGTCTCTGCAGAATTAGAACACAGGGCATGAACCAATAAAAACTGAAATGGGTGACATTACCCTCCAGCAGTCAGGAGGGAAATAGATCCACCTGTGGCTGAGATCCAAAGCAAGCCACAAGGCTGGGTTGAGAAATGCAAGCTATTGTTGCATAGGAAGGGTGTTTTCTATGAGTCCATGATAAATGCAATCGGGGTTCCCTTTCCTTTTTCACCAACGTCTCTATTGTGGTTTTTTTGTACTGTAGTATGAACACATTGGCAAAATGGCCTCTGGTGCCTCCCTTGTATACACACGCACACACACACACACACGCACACTGACACACACGCACACTGACACACACACACACACACACACACACACACACACACACACACACACACACACAATGCAAACTCGCCTGCGTTTGAATATAAGCATTTGCATGACAGTTTAAATGGTCATTTTAGGGTCTGTTCTTTTCCGCGGTCTGAAAACAAATAAAGTTATACATAAAGTAAGACTTTCAGTCACGATGCACGCGAGTTCCTAAAAAAAACCCTCCGCTCCTTTTGTATACGACAGAAGTTCACAGCAAGTGTTCTTTCAGGCTCTCCGCAGGTGGAGGTCCTCCATCTGGCATGCCGGGACAGTGGAGGAGACGTGAACTGAGGCTCAGCTCAGCTCTGATCGCCTCAGATAAGCCAGACAATAGACCAGATGACAGCAGATAAGCTTTTCCAGAGTCGAGTGACCAGTGGAGGAAGAGGGAGCCACCCCACCACCAAACCTGCCCTTACGTCGAATCGAAAATGAGGAGAGTGTTCTTAATGAACATGTTAGCTGCAGTTTAAATCAGAAATAACTGGGAATGTTATTTGGAACTATAGTCACGTGTGCTATATGATTGGTTTATGTCAAACTGCAACAGTTTCGTGGAACCCCGGCCTGTTCTCCATGGGTCACATGACTCAACAACCCAAGGGGAACGCAATAGTTCGGGCTCGTCTCTGAACATCGTTTTGTCACACCAAGACTGGGGCTAAATATTATAAAATATCAAATGTTGTCAGTGACCTCCACGCTGCCCTCAACTACAAAGTTCAGCAGAAGAAAATACTTAGTAATGGGTTTATTCAGGTTTAATCTAACTACTCAGGTGTGTGCAGCAGGAAGACAGTTTATGATTAGTATTCAATTTTAAAGTCTCTTAAGAATAACACCATGGTCAAGGTCCTTTATTCAGTGTTAGGATGTACTGCGTTCACAGCAGCAGTGAATGCCACAGCACCGAACAGCTGATGTCACGCTGTTACTCAGCATCTTTTGCTGAGGAACATCAAACACGGACACAGTTAAGCTCTACCTCTTAGTGTCAGATTATTAACCAAACACTTTAACCTCTGCTTTCTGAGCATCAAACGTACCGCCTTTACATTTAGCGCTGATTTATAGCACCACTTAGCTAAAAAAAAGAAAAGAAAAGACGGGCTTCATTCATTATTCAAACATTGTGATGGAAAAGCAACCAGCTGGATTTGTACATATGAGCGTCCTTTTTGGATGGACAGAGCTTCCTGTGACAAGTGTCATAAAGCCTTAGTCTGGTCGGGGGGGGGGGGGGGGGGGGGTCAGATGCACCAGACCAGAACAAAGCACAAGTGGAGGAATATCTATCAGTCCTGGCCAAAGGGACGTTTCACTGTCCCGGCGGTGCCTCGTTGTCTGAAACATGACACCGTCTACATTGACTGCCTGAAGCAAACAAAAGACATATATTTTATTTTCTTCTTCCTTCAGTCTCCAGGAAAAGGTGTAGGATTCTAACAACCGTCCATCTTTGTTTTTCATACTTTCAGTTGATGAGTCAGGCTCTTAATCACAGTTTACTCATTAAACTGGAGCCCACGCAGGCATATGCAGGTACACGCATTGTTTTGCAGTGTTTTCAGATCATGTGGAAACAAAGGAAGTGCCTGAAAATGTGTTTTATTTATCAAGACAAGCATCATGATACCAATGATAAGAGACTGAGGTTTCGACATGAGGCAGAAAGCAAGCGGCCCCTTAAAAAAAACAACAACCAAATAACATACTCCCTCAACCCTGAGAGTTTCCTCCTTGAGCCAACTTGTCCGCTGAATCCTGGACGTGCTCGCTCCGGACCTGCAGTCCTTTGTACTCTGCCTTTGGGTTTATTTTCTCTCTGCACAACTGAATTCTTTTCTTTTCTAAAGGCTGCAAACACTGTAGATCCCTGATCCCTGATTACTGATACAGAGAGTTGCCTTTCCCACCCCCTACTGCCTCAAATATGTGAGGATTATTGTGTTTTTGTGTAAACAAAGATGTGGAGTAAATAATACATCTGGATTTGCTTCGCCTAGACCAACATCCGGTCCTTTGGCTTTTTGATTATTTAGGAGGCCCGTGCTTTAGGGCTGTTTATGACATGAGCACCGGCCACTCTGTCAGCTCCGAGTTCCCACAGGAAGCCTATTGATCAGGATATGACAGGTGCTGTTTGTGGCGCTGTTTGTTTTGAGAGCGAATTCAGCAGGAAAACTGTGTGTTTATTGTAATTACGCCTCTGGAAATTTGAACGAGATCTCCCCTTCGGCTTCTTTTCCGATAAACAAAGTAACAGGAAGCATCCATTAATGAATTATCAGCAGCGACTCATCAGCACAATGAGTTTGAGGGGCAAGATGTGATAAAGTGCTACCTTTTTGGGGGACAGAAAGAGGATTTTCAGGCCTCAGGTGGGAGCCAGCCAATATGAACTCATATTGTTTAGACTGATTATTATCTGTCAAGCAGGGAGACACTTGGATATTTGCTTTGAGCTGTGGTGGCCAAAGAGGAAAGCCCCAAGGCAGCTGGCAGAAAGTGTCATTATCAGGAGTGGCAACAAAGCTTCTAGGTTATCATCAATAACATCACTATGACAGCCAGAGGAGTGTGTGTGTGTGTGTGTGTGTGTGTGTGTGTGTGTGTGTGTGTGCGTGCGTGTGCGTGCGCGCGCACGCATCAGTTAGCTCAAAGCCTCGCTGTCATTTACTGTTTACTTTTGTCTTGTTCCTAGATAAACTTTGTGTATTTTGAAGTGTTTCTTGTATACCGCCCGCTAACCTCCGCGCGCTCCACATACATCCACGTGGTACTTCAAAGTTTCATTGTTGTAGTACTAAGTGCTCTTCACTTGACAGAGTGTCTGGACTAATGTAGCAATCCTCTGTCAATCAGACTGTGGACAGCTGCTGAGATATCACAGGTTAAATTTAGACTTAAGAAGAAGTTTTAGTTTCTATTGCTGTTTCCCCACCATTGTACAAAGTTGCTTTCTGTTTATGTTCCAAAAAACAGAAACAAAACAACAACCCAATAACACCACTTCCTGTGAATCGCCGAGTATTTCCTTTAGGGAATATTTTTCAAAAAGTAACTGTAACACAGTCTTGAATTGTTGTTGGTTGAATAAATACAGTATATAGATAGATAGCGTCCATCTTCTCCCTTGCAAAACTTTTATTCTGCTTCTTTTATTCTCCCTTTTCACTGTTTCTGAGACAAATTTCTTCTTTTTTTCTCTTGTATATTTTCAAAAGAGTTTTAATCATCAGGTATTGTTCTCAGCTGAGAAACAACAATTAACAGACTAAATAACTAACCCTCATTGCGTGTGATACAGCTAAGGACTGCTAGCAAAGTAAGCAGTCAGTCATCTACGAATGCATATTCATATTTGTTAATTTTCCAATGATATAACCGCGAACATCCTGTACAATAACAATTGGTGTATATCTTTAGTAGTCCAGAGGGACGGCAGTAAAAAGACAACAGGGTAATTATGTATGTATTTGACTACTGTCCTGTATACACAGAAGCATCAACCCACTGTGTGCGATGTATCATTACTTTTAACAAGCTATCCAGGATAGTGTGTCATCTCTAAAATGAGCTGGTGGAAAAGCCGGCAGCTGGAGCTCCCTTTTTTCTCTTTCTTTTGTAACTCTCTGTGAATCAACAATTCATTTCCAGCCGATTTGTACAAAAGGTGATTGTTAGCAGCAGGTCCAGCCTGTCCACTTACAGTTTCCTGCGTGAACCCTCCAGACAGCCATTGCTCAATCACGGTTCACCTCTCTGGCAGAGGGCACGGACGGTGGCTTTCACACTCACTTCAAATCAAATCAGTGTCTGATCCATCATGGGCCTCTTGCCTTTGGGCAGCCTTGGATGTGTATGAGCCACTCTCTGTGGTCGCCACTGGCTGCATATGTCTTCCATGCATATGTGTGTGTGTGTGTGTGTGTGTGTGTGTGTGTGTGTGTGTGTGTGTGTGTGTTGGGTGGAGTAATAGAATTAAAGAGGACCCCTGTCTCCCCTCGGGAGCTTTCCATCTGGTTTTATAAGTTATCTGACAAAATTAGGAGACACTGACATATATCTAAGCAGATGTTGAGACAGGATGCTCTGGTGACTGGGCTGTTTCTGCACATCCTCAGCATCCCGAGACAAAGAGATGTTGCAGAATATCAACCATGTGACAGTTGGTCTTATTCTGTTGTTGGAAAAACTGGTAGTTCAGCCACTCCCAGTAGTTGACATTTGGTCAAAATAAACACAAAGGTTTGTTCCTGTTTTCTCTCCTTTTCGCTCTCTACGCCCCCAGTGGGGACTGTCATAAGACGAGAGGGCATGTGACACATGCAGTTAGCAAAGCATCACAGTGAGTCATGAAAAATAAGATGTTCTGAGTGATTGTTTACCAGTAATTACTTCTTGGGGATCACTTTCAAAGTTTTACGCAAGAATTTCAGGTGAAAATGCAAAACAGGTTTTATCCTGAACACTTTTTTTTTATGGGGGTTGTCTGTAGCTGGAGGGCAATATCTCCTCCCTCTATCATAAAAGAAGGTTTATGATGTTTTCTTGGCTTAAGGAGATAGGAAGGAAGCCCTGAATCTTCTTTCCCCGCCATCCCTGGCTCTTATCATGACAACTCATGAGTAAGAAAGCATTCAATCACAAAGAGCTTGCACGTTTCATGTGTGTTTGTTAATCTTGATTTACACATTTAGTTCTGATCCTCAAAGGAATAGTTTGACATTTTGGGGGAATATGCTCATTGCAGTGGTAGATAAGGCACAAGCACGTTATAGATCGATAGCGCGGGAGATCGTGAGGAATAACCTTTAAGACTGGAGCAGGATTGCCAGGCAAGAGCGTGAAACTGCAGGAAATCATGGAACCTGGTCAAGAAATACTTCATGAAACTGCAAAGTCTTACTTCTGCCCTTCGTTTGGATAAATCCTACATCATGTGATGTTATTCATTGAACTTTAGAGATGCAGATTCATCCTTTTGAGCCAGACCGGCTGTTTCCAGCCTAAGTGACCTTCTGTTTCCAGCTCCAAGTTTAACCTGCAGACATGAGAGTGGAATTTCCAAATGACTCTCAGCAAGTATGTTCCAAACATGTTAAACTATTCCTTCAAAAATTCCAATGAGTCCTCCAACCCAAATAATAGAATAGCTTGTTTGTTCTGTCCCTCTGATAGGACCCGTAAGCTTTTTCTTCCTTCATTAGCGACTTATCAGCGATGGGAGATACGCCAGCTATTGTGCCCCGCAAAAGTAACGGCAAAAAATAATGATGTTTTATTACGTGTCAGCACTAAGAGTTGGTTTGGGAAATAAAAGGTCTGATTATGGGTGAGTTCATGATTTGGGTTCAGATAAGCACGTTTGTTCATGCTGGAGAGGAACTGCAACTTTCCAAAAATTATCTTTGTGGTTCGGAACAGGATTTGACCACCGGCTTCTCTTTCTCTCATCTGGTAAATGTCGGTTGCTCACTGTCTGATAAATCTAATTTTTTGCAAATTTGCCAATCAAACACCCCCCCCCCCAAGGAAATCCATTTAATTTCTTGAAGACATGGTAGAAAGGCAATGATTTAACAGGCCAAAAAAAAGACCGTACATTAAAATACAAAAAAGATCAGAACATTAGGAACAAAACATTTAAAGATAAAAGTGATTTTTTTTCCCTCATTCTACCGAGGACCCCCTGGAAGACCCTCAAGGACTCCCGAGGGTCCTCAACCCTCACTCTGAGAACTGCTTGTTAAGAACGATGTGGTGCTGATGTCTCTGGTATGGCTCAGCTGACACAAGAGGAATATGTCTTTACATTTAAAGGCACGTTGTCTCGTAGACGGTTCAGCCTGAGCAGGACCGGGCTCCTCTTACGCCACACATGTAATCACAGGCGGTAAAGGAATTGTGAGCTAAACACACATCAACAAGCGTTCTCCTGCACCTGTAACCTGATCCCTCTCACCTCTGTTGTTCAGACTTTTATCAGTCTTACTCACCTTACATCGTCTGTCGTCTCTGACAAGGCTCCAGTAATAGTGACTCATACAACACCCACTGCATTTTACCTTCTCCCTTCCGAGCATTATGCGTAGCAACTTTTTCTTTAGTTCTCCTTGTCTCATCCCCCCCATGATTCATTAGACTCTCTGTTTTTGAAAGCCCAGGGGCTGGCTGCCTTCATAATACATTGAGAAAGATCGTTTCTTCCATCATCATATTTCTAAATCATCTGCAGGGCTTTTCTATTTCTCCTACATAGATAATGATAGTGTACTGGCTTTGTAACACCCCAGCAGCCGGTGTCATAAATCAAGTTTTCAAAAATAATCCATTTTACATTTGGTTATATAATACGTTTCTCCAACAAGTGCTCCGATAGATCTCCAAGCTGTCTCGATTCTGTCCGCTACCGATGGGATATGAAATGCTTTTTAGTCTCAGCTCTCAAAACATCTCTAACCCAGACTTGCGCACAAAGATGACAATCACTGGATCTGTATTCCGTGAGTTTGTAGTGTCAAAATACCGTTGATGTTGCAACACTTTCCCTCGCATGTAATCAAATCACATCAGGCCAGCGGCTTCAGCGGCCTCTCTTTGGAGTGCGGAGCATCAAAACAGTGTTACATTATATCGGCAGCATCTGTGGTACTTGACCCATATTTTCACTCACCTCAAAGAAACCTCATCGGTCAAAAGAGACATTGTCCTTCATGTTGCCACAGTTGAATGTTGGAGCCGCCTGGAGTGATGGCAGACTGGTTTCACACCGATCCATGTGAGCTTTAATGAAGTGAAAATGGAATTATCTTAGGAGCAGGATTTGTGGCATCGCAGATATTTTGGAGGGTCCGATCTCAGTCCCAAATCCAGCAAAACAAAAAATATAATGGGCCCCCAGGTCACAGCGAAGATGGACAATAGAGAGAAGCGGGAGAAACCTTGTATCCAACTGTTAAACTTTTAAAATGTAAAATCTGTAGTTTATTCATGTAATCTCTAATTTTTATGACGAGAGAGAAGAGTAGCTGGTGTTTTAAAAGTTTTAATGTGGTAATTATAGTTTTAAACAACGTCAGATCAAAGTAGTTGTTCGGAGTATATTTTTCTGTCCTTTGATACATTTATAAGGGCATCTGTAAAGATTGAAGGATACATTCAGAGTCCTGAAGTGACCAGAGATTTTTTTTTTCCTGGCCATTCAGGGGAAAAAAAACGTGTATATTTTGTTCCCTCAATTCATGAGCGATACAAGTTGTACCCTTGTCCAAGCTATTACAAAATTTAGTTGTATTTTTTGGCCACCAGTTTCTTCACTGAAACAAATTGTATCTTGAGGCATAAAATTAAAAAATTGAAGCAACAAGGTCTTGTTTTTTTTTTTTCTCTTTCTCTCTCCCACGGCCCCGATAGATGATAGACAGCTTGCCCCTTCTCACTGATACACATCTTTATTCAGATCCCACAAACCTCAAAATGACTTCACAAGCACGTTCATGTGCACTCTTCACTGCACGTACGGCACCAACAGCCATCAGCGCACGCGCGGAGACTGGCGTCGAGAAGGAAGGTGAGAAAACAAATGACGTAGATACAAATTAGACAGCCTGAAACAAAAACAAGTTGGTCATGTCAGACTGGTGAGGAACATGGTGAACTCCTGGTGAACTTGTTTTCGCCGGTGGTGTTGTTGTCTACTGTCTTCATCGCACGCAAACGCACAAAATCCACTGATCTACCCTCAGTTCCCCTCTCTGATGACTTACAACCCTCCTGATAGATGTCACAGACGTCCACAGTTAGGTCAATAACACCCCCCCTCTACACACACACACACACACACACACACACACACACACTCTGCCATGGCTCACAAGACACCATGGCAGCCACAGTTTCCCTAAGTTGCACCTTCCTCATCTCAGATAGCGTGAGAGCTTGGAAAAGATGAACTAGCTTGTTTCTCTCCTCTCATGCTGCCACGCCGGCGTCAGACTGTGACTAAACACTCGCGCTTTCTACATTCTCATGACCTCTTACGCAATGAGCATGTTTTGGCAAGGTTTTCGCTGACCTTTCTGTCGCGTTGATAAAAACAAGACAACAAAAACAATTAAGAAAACACCAGAAGTGATTAAGTCATCTGCAATGGAGAAGTTGAGCCAGAGCTTTGGGAGTAAAGCCTCCTCGGATGAACCTGCTTTGCTGCCTCGGCTGTAACATGAAGACAGAGGCTGCAGATGTTTGACAACCAGAGGAAGGCAATGAATTTTTAACAGCATGAATGGATTCCTCTGATCTGGTCATTGTGTTGCTGCTACTGAAGGCAGATGGTTGTTCATGCCTCAGTGATGGGGGAGGTGTGTGTGTGTGTGTGTGTGTGTGTGTGTGTAGGGTTTGTTCACTCTTGAATGTGTATATGTTTATGCCTCATTATGTGTGTTTTTGTTTGTGTGTGTGTGTGTGTGTGTGTAGGGTTTGTTCACTCTTGAATGTGTATATGTTTATGCCTCATTATGTGTGTTTTGTTTGTGTGTGTTTGTGTGTGTGTGTGTGTGTGTGTGTGGTTAGTATACTTTGTTACAGGAGGACATTTCCATTGAAACAAACCATTTGGCCAATTATTGCACACATAGGTGTTTTCTTGTTGGTGTTTTTTTTTGTGTTTTTTTAAAGATCCGTCTGTTTCAGAGGAAATACATTTGTTGGAGAGATTTTATGATGCTGTTACAAATATTTAGTGTTGATTGGAATAACGTCTGTGACTAAACAACACACAACACATCTCACTCACATGATTTCTCTTGCTTTTTGGTTCATGCAGAGTCTAATGTGACACCTGATGGAGGATTGTAGTTATTGCCATACATAGGGGATGGGCCAGAATACTGATATTGCAGTATCCTCTGGTGATTCTTCTTAAAACAAACGAGCTGGTGTTACAGATGTGGTACGTCTCATTCCCACCTCGAATACATATGTTGTTGTTTTTTACCCCCCCCCCCCCCCCACAGACACACTCAGTGGGGACATATTTTTGATCATCTTTTTTTTTCACGTTTTCTTCTCCATCTGTCTGTTGCATTTTGAATAAACAGGTGCTGATTACATCTCAGGACTTTCGTTAGGAGTCATAAATCATCCGTTTCCTCAACAACATGAATAACAGAAAAAAAAACAAAACCACCCAAGGATGAACTAAACAAAGACATCATTAAAACCTACATGGGATGAAGAGCAATATTAGCATAACAAAGTACTAAATAAACTCTAATCTGAAGGATATAATGTCTCAAGATGGTGAATAAGAAAATAGTAATTGTGTCAAACCTCATAAAGACCAGCTGATAAACCGGTAACTCAAACTTCCTTGATACTGATGTACAAATATATTAAGTCAACTCCTAATTCCTGATAATTTTATGAATGGTATGAAAAACTGTATATGAGGAAACAGTTCACTCAGTGGACCGATTAACCGAAATGATTCAGTCTAATAACATTTTTTGGTAAACTACCGGAGGGGGACAAAAAAAAAACAAAACGATGTTCATGATCTCAACACACCTGTTTGTCAATAATTAAAAGGTAAAATAAACTCTTTGTTTGAATTACCTCTTTAAAAGTTGGATAAAGAAAAGAATAAATGCTTTTTCATGCTTTAAGTAGGCGGGCAAAGACAAGCGCTACAACTGCTCCCAGCAGTGTACGCCACTCTGAATGTGAATACCCTACAAGCTCTGAGCCTGGTGAGTAGGCTTTGTTACTGGCAACAATGTGGAGCTGACAGCCCATCTGGCATCATGGCAGGGCCAGAGTGTTTGCCTCCCCCACCGCTGTGTGCTCTCTGCACCATTAGCTGCTCACTAGGCAGGAAAAGACCAGCTACGGTGCTGTCCTACTGCCAGTCATTCATGATGCATCATTTAACACACTCAGCCCACGTCCACGCCACACCGCCGCAAATCTATGTTGACTGTTCTCCATCCACACATAATATTTTCTCTTTTTTTTTTCTTTTTTTTTTTTGGAGTGTTTGTCATCATCATTTTGAAAAAAGAAAAAGAAAAAAGAAAACTCCTCAACAGGCCATCTGGGGACTTTATCCAATTTCCATTGTGGAGCAGTTTTTTTTGGTGTTTTTTTTTTTTTAAGTGAAATTCTTGTTTATTAGGAGCCCGACTCCATTTACATAAAAACAACAACAAGACTATTCAGTCACATAAACCGTCATCCCACTCATAGAGCAATTAAAACAGAACCTTGAATGTTCGGCTGAGACCAGCACACAAAGCAAACAAGCATTCCTATCTGGTTGTCTTTGGCGCATTAGAGAAGCTGCTTTTGAGGCCTGGAGGGTTTCTCATCCTCTGCGGAGGACAAAGGGTAGATGACAAAGTTGTTCACACCTGTGTCTCGTTCGATGATAATACACATTAATAGTCACGTTTTTTTCTGATTGATATACATAATTTCACCTCTGGCTTTGTCCTAAAATTGCAGAAAAAAGTACTAGCATTTGAGTGTCTCCAGCACATCGGACAGGAGGATTTTGCCGTCACCAAATGGCACAACAACCCATTTTGTAAATCTCAAAGCGTCGGTGAAAGGTCATCGACTAACGGCGTACTTAAATCTAAACTTCAGCTGGTTAGCCACCCGTATTGTTTCCTCTCATTGTTCTATTTTTTCCTGGAAATGTCATTAATGACTTTCAAAGATTTTGTAGAATTACTCGTTTGAACTTTGGGGTTAATTAGGGCCTCCTAATCCAGAATCAATGTGTTTATGTGTCAAATTGGAAGAACCCCTTCAGACAAACAAACAAACAAACAAACAGTGTCAACCCCGTGGTGAAAGAGTGAAAGCAGAGCTGCGTGACCTCTTCCCTACTCCGTTTGTCCAGGGAATTTGAAGTCATTAAAGCCCTAACAAGCAGAGAGCCATGAAAGGCCAGATAGTAAGTAGTTAAAGTGACCCACAACTAATGGGTGGACATTTGTACAATGACTTTGATTGGCCCCGAGACTTCTTTGCAATCAGTGCAACAAAATCTACTTCAATAGTGTCTTAGTTTGGAGCCGAAGTCTTTCGGATGATTAGGATTCTGTGCGCGGGCCTTTTGTGTGCAATTATTTCTTTGTAATTTTAAAGTGATACACAATTCCTCATCAGTCACACGGAGAAAATACAAAGCAATTTGGCAGGGCGTAATGAACAACACTCAGGAGCTACATTTACCATTTTAATAATTAAGGCATCCCAGGGTTGATATCACACATTATTACTGAAATAGCTGGGAAAATGCAATTATATCAGGAGTGAAACATCATGAAATATGTTTGTTTGGCATTAATGGCTCTGACTTTGCTGCACTTTTGCTTTATGGCAAAAAAGGGGAAAAAAAACAATCCTATTGTGCTGTCAATATAGCCGCCAAAGCAGCGGAATTTACTACCCTGTAAATTTTGTCATACGCTTCCCTCCAAAAGCTTCCTGGTTTCAAGATATGACATTAGCAGCATGAGTAAGGGCAAGCGTGACTCCTGTCAGGCTGTTATACCTCTTATTGGTTAACTAAGACGGATCAGGGTCAGGTCAGATCTGCCTCTTTTGAAACCCCCCCCAAATTTTAGTCTTGTTTTTCCCTTCACGCTTCCTCCACATGAACACACATTCAACATTGTACATTAAACAACATCCTTCTCCAGCTGGAGAAAACGATATATTGTTGTGTTATAAATAGCGCACAAACAACCCCAAGGACGTAAAACGGACTTCTCTGGGTGGCATTTTATTGCAGCACACCATGTTGTAAAAGGGAATCCTGTCTGAGCAGTTAGTGACCTCCTTGCACCAACTTTCCAGTGTGTGTTTGTTCTAACAGACCAGAAACCCTTGGAGCCTTTTTTTCCCCCTTTTTTCTGTAGCACAAAAAAATGGCAGTTACAGCTATAAAAACAAAATCCAGCAGATGGTGCTCATCACTTTTTCATTTTCCATTTTTGTATAATCTTTTATTTATTTCATGGCAAGCATCCGTCTCACCTTGCAATCCCTCCCAAGTCTCACTCCACGTCTTAATGCTGCCGCTGACCGTGATTGTCAGCGTTCTTATTTCTGGATCTACATGTCTGCTGTAATGACTTATTGATGGACGACTGGCTTTCATCTTAGAGGAGCTTTCTTGCCCACTGGAGTGTCCAGCCGTTCCCATGTCTAAGGTTTCGCTCTGGACTTTCTCCTTTTTGATCATCCCTCCTTTTTCAGTCTACTTTAACTCAAGTAGACCCACATATCACCTCCCTGCTTACAGCCCCTCTTTGAATTCTCTATGAGGATAAATGTGTTGAAAAGAAAGGGGCTAGAGGAGGGCTGACAAGCTTGTGTTACCAGAGAGAGATTTACATGGGGCCATAAAAGCCAGGGTGAAAGGAGAGGAGGTATAGCCCATATTAAAAGGTCAGTGTGCGGGGACAGAGAGGTAAACTGACCCAGCCCGGATGAAGGCAGAACAGCCCACAGACCACCTGCACGTATTCTCATTCACGCCCTGCCCTCTGGTCAAAGACTTTTTGACTTTGGAGAATGCACCCCAATTCAAATACCTCTCCTTTTTCACTACTGTTTCCTTTGGAAGAAAATTCTGGCGTTATTTTATCATCATCTTTGGCCCATAAATCACCATGAAAAATGTTCGCGGCTCTACCAGTACAGCTCAGCTCGTGCCTCCCAGGGACATCAAGGCTGAGCAGTCCTCTGACACCCAGTATCCCCATGTGGGCTTGTATGGATGGATCCCAGGGTACCACGCTGCCAGAAGAAACAAAAGAAACCTTGTAATATTGTGAGCGAGAGCCCACAGGCTGACTTCTGAGAGAGAGAGAGAAAAAAAGCTGTTCAGCTCTGAGATGTTTATGAGAGGCCTTGGG